>NC_040041.1:16816944-17038993 GCF_003713205.1 Coffea eugenioides
TTCAAAATTGAAAGTATATTAATAAAAGCCTGAAAATAAAGACAAACTATGCAAATGTGTAGTTCTGATAGAACACAATATAGTAGTAGGTATTTTACGGTACAAACAATTTATTTTGAAGATTATATTTATGGTTTTTTGAGCCAAAAAAGATTATTGTGTTATTACAAAGTGTTTTTGGTCAATTTAGAATTTTTTTTCAAATTTTTAGAATTTTTGGAATTTCTTGATTTTTTTTTTTGTCTAGATTGATGGCTCAAAAACTAGAAAAAAGACAAAATGTTTAAAATTACGTCTACAATCTCATTTGAGGTGTTCTCAAAGACTAAGAAGTTATTTTTTATTGGAAATTATTTTCATATGAATTCAAGGATTTATAAATTGTGTACAAGTTTTCTAAAGTTTCTAATTTTCATTTAGATTAATGGATTGAAAACTAATAAAAGATAAAATTCTGAACTGTATTTGTAAAAACTTATTTCAGGTGCTTTTCAAGGTGCAAAATGTTAGTTTCATCATGGTAAAATTTTTTGGGTGACTTTTATGAGTTCTTTAAATTGTTTAGAATTTCTAAATTTTATTATATTTCTAGTGCACATGGAAACTATTAAAAGGTTCCCCAACCTTGTTAACTTCTTATAATTCTTATTTAAAAAACCATATCAACCAAGTTTTCAAAAATTAGGGAATTAACTTGGTTTGTTATGAAAATAAAAGGGTTCACAAGAAAATGGCAAGATTGGAATGAAAACATACTCTTTATCCAAAAACAAGTTTTTAATAATATATTTAGGAATTTTTTAACAATGTTATCAAAAAAGTTAAAATAAAAAAGGTAAGTGATAATTTTCAAAATTAAGAGGTGCTAAGTGATATGATTATAAAAACTCAAGGGAGGTTTCTGAAATTATCCGAAATAAAAGTCACAAAACATTTTTTAAACTAAACTACAAAACAGTTATTCCTTCAAAATAGCCCTATTATTTTTGTATGCAGACTTGTTTTTGACCTTTTAATGGAGAATAATAATATATATCACCGCTTAACTCATCACCGGTTTATCACCGCCTATGACCTATGTAGAGTGATGACATGGAACAAGGTTTACTTTCCCATCTTTAAGGAATAATGATATGGCAATAATTATGTAGAATATATATCAAATTAATAAAATTCAATAAGGTTGTTCTGATGGGTGTCATTCGAGCACTCGTTAACACACCTAACATTCATTTTAACTAACACCGCCTATGACCTATGTAGAGTGATGACATGGAACAAGGTTTACTTTCCCATCTTTAAGGAATAATGATATGGCAATAATTATGTAGAATATATATCAAATTAATAAAATTCAATAAGGTTGTTCTGATGGGTGTCATTCGAGCACTCGTTAACACACCTAACATTCATTTTAATAAACCATTGGTTAGTTAAAATGGAATGTTAGGTGTGTACGGGTAATGGGTTAGTAAAATGAATGTTAGGTGTGTTTACGAGTCTCGAATACACCATCAGAAACAACTTATTTGAATTTTATTAATTTGATATATATTTAATAATTATTGCCATCATTATTCCTTAAAGATGGGAAAGGTAAACCTTGTTCCATGTCATCAACTTCACATAGGTCATAGGCGGTGATAAACCGGTGGATGAGTTAACGGTTGATATATATTATTATTCCCCATTAAAAAGGGTCAAAAACAAGTCTGCATACAAAATAAGTAGGCTATTTTGAAGGAATATACTGTTTGAGTTTAGTTTAAAAAAATGTTTTTGTACTTTTATTTCGGATAATTCAGAAACCTCCTTGAGTTTTTATAATCATATCACTTGCACCTCTTAATTTTGAAATTATCACTTACCTTTTTTATTTTAACTTTTTTGATAAACTTGTTAAAAATTCCTAATATATTATTAAAACTGTTGGATAAGAGTATGTTTTATCCAGCCATTATGCTTGTGAACCCTTTTATTTTTCTAACAAACAATGTTAATCCCTAATTTTTTGAAAAAACTTGGTTGATATGGTTTTTAAATAGGAATTATAGAAGTTAACAAGGTTATGGGAACCTTTTTAATTAGTTTCCATGTGCACTAGAAATATAATTAAAATTTTAGAAATTCTAAACAATTAAGAACTCATAAAAGTCACCCAAAAAATTTACCATGGCATGAAACTACATTTTGCACCTTGAAAGCACCTGAAATAGTTTTGTACAAATACAGTTCAGATTTTATCTTTTATTAGTTTTCAATCCATTAATCTAAATGAAAATTTAGAAACTTTAGAAAATTGTACCAATTTATAAATCCTTGAATTCATATGAAAATAATTTCCAATAAAAAATAACTTCTTAGTCTTTGAGAACACCTCAAATGAGATTGTAGACGTAATTTTAAACATTTTGTCTTTTTTCTAGTTTTTGAGCCATCAATCTAGACAAAAAAAAAATCAAGAAATTCCAAAAATTCTAAAAATTTGAAAAAAAATTCTAAATTGACCAAAAACACTTTGTAATAACACAATAATCTTTTTTGGCTCAAAAAACCTTAAATATAATCTTCAAAATAAATTGTTTGTACCGTAAAATACCTACTACTATATTGTGTTCTATCAGAACTACACATTTGCATAGTTTGTCTTTATTTTCAGGCTTTTATTAATATACTTTCAATTTTGAAGAAAATAATAGAGGACAAAAAAGTGCATTTTTGGAATGAAAATGTCTTCTCCATCCAAAAATTAGATTTTTGATAATATATTTTGAAATGGGCTGACAGCTTTCAAAAAATTAAAAAAGGAAAACTTGATATTTTCAAAGTTCAAAAGTGCAAAGTGACATCTCAGAAACCTCAAGATAGGTTCCTAAAATTATCCTTAAAAAAAAAAAGACACATAGCTGATGTAATCGGCCATATACAGCATTAAAAACATGGAAAATAAAAAACCAACTACTAGATATATGGGTTGAAAACAATAATTGTTGCATGAGACCATTGGTCTTAATAACCCTAAAACCTAATGCAACCCTAGTCTCAATTTCAGCTAGTAGATCAAGGCCTTCTCGATTATGTTACTTTTAATCTATCTTTTAACATGCAATTTTACTTTCAAGTCAATTTACATTTACTTCTAGCTCTACTATTGAAGACTTTATGGTTTTGATATCTGACAAATAATAATGTGAAGTATTAATGATTTAAGCTAAATGATTCATTAGATGAACACGTGACCATGTTTATAGTTTATTATTGTTATGACCCAAGTCAACCTAATAATAAAAGGGCAAATTAGCTGCTTGCTTGGTTCTCACCAAGGGTTTGAAAACTAAAACCCTACTGATTTACATGTAAGTTGTATTACATAAATATGATTCTACGTCTGGAACTGCAAAGTACATAATGAACTATTTGTGGATAAGATTGAAAACAAGATATGAACCCATGTAGGTTAGAATTACGAAGCAATAGGTGTACCATAGTAGTTTATAGAGTCAAGATGACTATGCACACCATAACTTTCCTGTTTCTTTTTTTTTTTCCAACTTTGATTTCTGCCTCAAAGAATCATACTTTTTTTTTCAAAAAAGAAAAAAGAAAAAAGTGCTTTCCCTTCTTTGGTGGTTACTTTCTTTTTACAACCATACATATCTTGAAGGCTATCAAATGTGCTTAAAATAGAATTTCCTTAACAACCTGAAGGGCTATCGTAATTCACTGTTTAGAGTATTTTACGCTTATTCACTACAACAGACTTACGGCTACTATATAAAGGCTAGGTTGAACAATTTCAGTTAACAATTTCAGTTACCAAAACAGTTCTTAATTGCCAAAATGGGCTACACAAATAAAATCCTTTTCGGCATTCTTGTATGCTCATTTTGGTTTGCAAACATTAGCTCTGTTTCTGGCAGTTTTATCCATGGTCCGCATTATGAAGTTCATGTGGTTAATTTGATGCCAAATCAAACATGGGTACACTGCTTTTCCAAGGATAATGAACTTGGATTTCATTATCTTCAACCAAAGGAAGATTTCCATTGGGACTTTCATATGAACTTCTTTGGAAGGACCCAATACTTCTGTCGTTTTTGGTGGGGTATAAAACAAGCCGGTTTTCGAGTATTCAAGGGTTTCGACATGTGTGGCGATTATGATTACCATCTGAATGTATGTCGTTGGGAAATCAGGCCAGATGGTTTCTATTATTCCACTACCGCCAAGAATGGGCACATCAAAACTAAACAGCAAGATTGGTACTAGATAACGTATTGGAGTTTCAAAGTGTAATTTTTATTAATATTTTATATTGGATGTTTTGATAAATCTTCATATTCTTTGATATTTAAAATACTTGATGTATTTTCTGTCATTAGTACAGATTTAATGTAACAAAGCTACGATGTTTATATAAGAAAAACAACAAAAGGTTGAAATATTCCTTTTCCCCAATTACTTGGGCTTAATTTTCTACTATTACATTGCAATTCTAATCTAGTTATATTTCTAAATTGTCTCTCCAATTTAAATGTGCTAGTTCTGAATTTGTCTTTTCATTCTTTCTTTTTGATAATGTGGAAAGCTGTTAACAGTTAACAGAAGGAACATTGGAATTATGATTTTCATGAAACGTATATGTTCTGCTCCACAAGTTGTGGCAAGTCTTCAAGAAGATAGTTCTTGTTTGATACATTTTGCTCATGGACTATTTGGCCTTGGTTTTTTTTTTTTCTTAAAAAAGCCTTGCTGATATATTTTGAGGTTTCTTGGGGCTGGACTCAGTTTTTTTGGTCATTCCACCACCAAATCAAAAATGCTGGAATTGATGCCAACGCCCACCAATGACCTTTACTGAATTTTAACATATTTTGGCTATAAATTATGAGATTTTTGCTATAAACGAACCATGAAGCATCGAGGTTTAAACTCCAACCCATAGATTAGCATTCTAGTCATGATAGTAGAGAATAACCGTATCTTAAAATCAATAAAAATAAAAAGATAAAAGGTGTGGAGGCAACAAAGCCTTGCGAAAGAAATTATGTGTTTTTGGTTGAAACTTGAAAATAAAAAAAAAAACTCAAAAAGCTCGAGCTCTTGGGCATTCGCCATATGGCACGGGCGAACATCCAATAGCCAATTACTTCCTATTCAATCTCACCCCTATAGGCATTAGAAGAACACCCTATTCCAAGACTCGCCTCAAAAATACCATCTAAAATACTAGGGAGGGACGCCAAAGATGTGCTTCGATCAATTTATTTACAATATGATCCTGCCCTTTTTTCTTTGAAAAATGCTCCTCTCTATGACAAACAACTCTACGAAATAGGAACAAAGTATAAGAGAGTCTACCCCTTGATTTTAGATATTCTCATATTTATATTTATCGTTTAGACATGTCATAATTTTCAATCATTTTTTTTTGATACTACAAAATAGGACAATAACACAATATACTTTGCTTTTTCTCTATACATCATTTGTTTTTTTTTGAGCCTATTTTATATCTTTTTTTTAAATAAAAAGCTATTGTTTAATGTTTTTATTCTGAAAGAGGAAAAAAATAATTTTTAATTTTTTTTGCCCATTTTAACACAAAGGGAACTTTAGTCATTTTAGTATTCCTGTTAGTTTGGTATGAACAAGGGAGGTGATTGTCATTTGGTTAAATTTGAGAGATGGATTCATTATTTGGTCAAACTTCGAGGTAAATTTGATTGATTGAAAGTATCCATTAACAACTAATCAATCAGCAATTAATGGTAAATACAGATCAATCATTGACATAATATCAATGATTTATTTAGGATATCAATCAATTAATCGTATAGATCACATATGACTCTAAACGTAGAAATTCTTACAAGAGAATGCTGCTATAAAGATTGCAACTTATATGTAATACATTGCTCAATTAGATATTTCATGGACAATATTTTTAAAGTTTCTCGTACTTGTTTTTCTCCTTAGGATAAATATTGAAAAGGCCTTTTTCTCATGCCCGTTGATTATTTTTAATATCACTTTCTAGTTAGAACCAAGAACCAAACCAACAAAAGTTTTCCCACATGCTTTTTGGCACTGTAAGAAGGAATTTGGTGGAGAAGTTTCGAGTACCGAGTTATTTTTAATATGAAAATACCTCTTTTAATATATGAACACACATATATAGTGGACGTCTCAAACTCGAAAAAGAGATATTTAAAGTTGGAGTCATGATGAATTTTGGATTTAATTGTGAAGACAATGGTCTATAATACATTCTGTAAATTACCGCAAAATTCTTTGTATGTTTTTCAAATTCATCACCTTGTAAATGAATATCTAGTATTACTGAATTCAAAATATGTGGATCAGTTAAATCTATTGAAAAATTTGGAGCACAATTAAAGTAAATAGCTCCATTACAAACGTTGGTTTGAATCATAGATAAAAGTGAGGTTTTGTATCTTTTGAGTCTGGTATCTTTTGATCACAGAACTCTTGGTTGAATCCTATCCACCATTTAATCTTGAATTCTCTAACTAATGACATTGGGAGTGGTTTTTCTAATTCTTGATGAACTTTGAAACTCCAACAAAAAATCCACGGTACTTTGAACTCCATGTGGAATAAAATTGGCCTTGTATATTCTTCCCCCTTTACTTTTTTGAGATAGGTCTGGAATCCCATTAAAATATTTGGAGGTAAAATTTCTTTTTGAGGGCCAAACCATTGCCACCAATGATTGAACCAAATTGAAAATTCTCTGCTGCAACTTTCTTTGAATGTAAAAAATCATGAATGATTGAAAGGTCTATACAAAAAAGCACGATACCATGCCATTTTGTAATCTTGATAAGTGAATCCATCTAGAATGGATCTTACTGAAAAAGATTTCTTTGAATAAAGAGAAGTCCATTCATTGGGAGAACAAACCTTCTTTATGATGCATTTTGTTTTACCGCAACTTGGATTAAAACTATATGAATATATCTATATCCTTTACTAAGATACTTTTGAATTGTATTATGATTCAATAATGGAACAAATTGATAATCTTCTTGAATAGAAATTGTTTCTTCATGAGTTTTAACTGATAAAGTTGTTTTGAAATCTAAGGGTCCTATTATGTAAAAATGTTCTATTTTTTCTTCTGGAATAGTCCAATCATTTTGGCTTCTATTTCCAAATCTTTAGTTTTTAATTCAGTAATTCTTTCAAATAAACCTATCCAAACAAAATCATTTTGTATGCATGATCAGGAACACCGTTACGGGTTGCGTTGGTGTAAATTATTAAAAAAGAGTCACGTACCTTATATTGTTTTAGTTCCCAAGTTGCTAGAGTATTGCTGGAATTTTCTTTTGAGTATTGCTGAAATTCTATTTTGCCTATTTCTTGAGTATTGATTGTTGTTCTTGCAAACCCAATCACCACAACGTAATTTGGAAAAGTTCTTGAGCTTCTTGAACAAATTCTTGAAGTTCTTGGACCACGAAATCTTGTTTTGAACGTTCTTGAACAATAAATCAAGAACTAGGGTCTTCTTGGAATTTGCATAACCTTTCATCTGTTTTCTTGAACTTGTTGGTGTGACCTGAATTTGTGTTCCTTGAAGAGCCGAAGCAAGAGAAAAAAAAAAAAACGAAGAGAAGAAGGAATCGGCTCTCACACAAAGGAAATCAAGTATCCCAAATCTTGAGTTTCCAATTCTTGATTGGTTTCCAATTCTTGATTAGTCTCCAAATGTTGATCGGTTTCCCAAAACTTGAGTCGCCAAATTTTGATTGGTTTCCAATTCTTGAGTTCCCAATCTTAATTGAATTCCAACAACCCCAAGCGACCTAACCAGACCCTAAACACACCTAAATCAGTTTCCAAAACCAAACCTAAACTGCCACAAACACCTTAGCCAAACCGCCATTGAATTCTTGAATTTCTAAAATCGGTTGAGCTAGTTTTTGCGACCCGATTTGATTGAAATTTGAGGACTGGTTCTTACATTATTTGAGCACCCCAAAAGCACCATTTACCCTCCAAAGTACTGACCAGAAACTCAGCAAAACAACAGCTCAAAAAAAAAATGTTCCAGCTTCGGGTAGAGTTTTTTTTTCTAGGATTTGCAAAACTCTGCTTTGTGTCTTGTTACTTGCTTATAGAGTCATTAATTCTGGAATTTTTGAGAGTTTGAGTTGTTTAAGAACTTTGAGAAGGAAAATTGAGAGTGAGTGTGTTTTCTTGAGTGAGACACGAGTGCTTGCAAGGTAGACTAGGATACACTTGTTTTGCAGGTTGGACAATATGTCTCAAGAGGGGAACATGCCTGAGCCGTTTGAGACCGACGTGTCACTCAAACTGGTGCTTCAAGCTCTTCAAAAACAAGCGGAGAGACATGAATTTGCGATGACACAAATATCCGACAGGTTGGCTGCCATTGAGATGCGAGGTACCGGAGATACACACCATAGGGTTTCGAGTGTTCAGAGTGCTGATCATGATGCAGATGATGAGGGATATCATTCTAACGCCTCCTTTCGATCAAGGAAAAGCCAAAGGGGAGCGAGGGAAGGTCGAGACCTTTCAAGGAGAACCGATGAAAATCTTGGTTCCATCAAGACCAAGATGCCTACCTTTCATGGGAAAAATGATCCTGAAGCTTACCTGGATTGGGTTAGGCGAGTTGAGCAAGTGTTTGAAGTCCACAATTATTCTGAAGAGAAAAAGGTGAAACTTGTAGCTATTGAAGTTCAAGATTATACATCTATTTGGTGGGAGCAAGTATGTGCCACAAGGAGGAGAAATAGGGAACAACCGATTGACACTTGGACTGAAATGAAACAAGTGATGAGGAAACGATTTGTACCCTTCCACTATACCACAAACTTGTACAATCGGCTCCAACGACTCACTCAAGGTTCTAATTCGATTGATGAGTACCACAAACAAATGGAGGTAGCGATAATAAGGGCCAATGTACAAGAGGATCCGGAAGCAACCATGGCGAGGTTCCTTAATGGATTAAATCCTGAAATTAGGAAGAAGGTTGAGCTTCAAGACCACTTTGAACTTCAACAAATGGTGTCTTATGCAGAGAAGGTGGAAAAGCAAGCCTTACCTCTAACGACACCTAGTGGCCGAACCACTACATCCTCTTCCACTCCTTGGAAAAGAAATCAATTGCCAACATCCAATGCTTGGCTAAGGCAAGGTAATAGAGAGAGGGAAAACAAGCAGATGGAACAACCGTTCCATCTGAGTGTAACTTTTTCTAAACCAATCCCGCGGCCAACTCTTCTAGAGGCAAATACATCTACCAACCAGCCAAAGGCATGTTTCAAATGCAAGGGAATTGGCCACCTCATGGCTCAATGCCCTAACCGAAGCATCATGTACATGAATGAAGAGGGAGTGTGGCAGAGCGAAGGAGAGGAGGAATATGCGGACATGCCACCGCTTGAAGAAGAAGGGAAGGATGATGACATGGTTGAGATAGAGGAGGACCCCGTAGCACGAACTATGGTGACTATAAGAGTGCTTAATGCACAAGTTCAAGAAGATGATCTCCAACGAACCAACATCTTTCATACAAGATGCAAAATTGGAGATGAGGTATGTCTTATGATCATTGATAGTGCTCTTGTACTAATTGTGTAGCCGCTGATTTTGTGGAGCAAAACCACATTCCATGGACTTATCACCCTAAACCATATAGATTGTCTTGGTTAAATGATGGGGGGGAAGTCAAGGTGACCAAACAGGCCTTAATTGCTTTTTCTATTGGTCGATACAAGGACCAAGTTTTATGTGATGTAATTCCTATGCATGCTAGTCATGTCTTGTTGGGATGTCCTTGGGAGTATGATAGACAGGTTGATCATATTGGACTTACCAATAAGTATAAGTTCATTATGGACAATCTCAAAATCACTCTTTCACCCTTGACACCTACACAAGTGTATGAAGAACAATTACATTTGAGAAAAGAGAAAGAGAAAAGGCAACCGAAAGAGGCAAAGAAAAAGCTGAATGAGAGAGAGAATGAGGGGAAAAAGAAAGTAGAGGCCGAGTTGAGTGAAAAAGAAAATTCGAGTGGAAAAAAACTCAGTGAGGCCGAGAGCTTGAAAGTGGAAAAAAGGAGTTTCTATGCAAGTGTGCGTGAGATAGATAGGGCTTTGAATGCACAAAGTCTTCTCATAGTACTTCTGTACAGGGAAGCTGATTATTCTTCTTTTTACACATTAGGCCTAACCGATTCTCTTCCTAGTGCAATCTACTCTCTTTTGCAGGAATTCAAGGATGTGTTTCTAGAGGAACTTCCGAAAGGATTACCTCCAATTCGAGGCATTGAACATCAAATCGACTTTGTTCCTGGAGCAATTCTACCAAATCGACCAGCCTATAGAGCAAATCCGGAGGAAACAAAGGAAATTCAAAGGCAAGTCGACTCCCTCCTTGAAAAGGAACAGGTTCGTGAATCTCTTAGTCCTTGTGCAGTTCCAGTTATCTTAGTGCCTAAGAAAGAAGGGACTTGGAGAATGTGTACAGATTGTCGTGCAATTAATAAAATTACTGTTAAGTATCGTCATCCTATTCCTAGGTTAGATGATATGTTAGAAGAATTGCATGGAGCAATCATTTTCACTAAAATTGATTTAAGATCTGGTTATCATCAAATAAGGATAAAGGAAGGAAACGAATGGAAAACTGCTTTCAAAACAAAGTATGGTCTTTATGAGTGGCTTGTGATGCCTTTTGGCTTAACAAACGCTCCAAGTACTTTCATGAGATTAATGAACCATGTTTTAAGGCATTTTCTTGGGAAGTTTGTTGTTGTTTATTTTGATGATATATTGATCTTTAGCAAGTCTTTAGATGAGCATGTTGAGCATTTGCGACTTGTTTTAAGTGCCTTGCGTGAAAATAGGCTATTTGCTAACATGGAAAAATGTGTCTTTTGCACTCCTGAAGTTAACTTTCTTGGATATATTGTTGGTGCAAATGGCATAAGTGTTGATCCCGCCAAGGTAAAGGCCATTATGGAGTGGCCGACTCCAACCAATGTATCTCAGGTAAGGTCTTTACATGGTCTTGCAAGTTTCTATAGGAGATTTGTTAAAGACTTTAGTACTATTGCAGCACCTTTGAATGAGATAATTAAAAAGAATGTGGGGTTTCAATGGGGAAAAGAGCAAGAAGAGTCATTTACTAAGCTTAAGAATTTGTTAATTTCAGCACCTATTCTTGCTTTGCCTAATTTTGATCTGACGTTTGAAGTTGAATGTGATGCTAGTGGGATCGGCATAGGGGCTATCTTACATCAAAATAATAGGCCGTTGGCATTTTTCAGTGAGAAGTTGAGTGGGGGAGCTCTTAATTACCCTACTTATGATAAAGAATTGTATGTTGTTGTGCGTGCTCTTGAAGTGTGGCAGCATTATCTTATGCCTAAGGAATTTGCGCTACATACCGATCATGAATCAATTAAATTCCTTAAGGGGCAGGGTAAGTTGCATAAAAGACATGCGAAATGGATTGCATTTATTGATTCCTTTCCATATATCATTAAGTATAAGAAGGGGAAAGATAATGTCATTGCGGATGCATTGTCTAGAAGGTATATTTTGATCACTAACATGAGCACTAAGTTACTTGATTTTGAGCACATTAAAGACTTGTATGCACATGATGACGATTTTTCTAATGTGTTTCAAGTTTGTGAACATGCTGCATTTCAAAAGTTCTATAGGCATGAAGGCTTCTTGTTCAAAGAAAATCGGCACTGTATTCCCAACTGTTCACTTAGGGAATTACTTGTTAGAGAAGCCCATGGCGGAGGGTTGATGGGACATTTCGGTATTGATAAAACTCTTGACATTTTGCATGAACACTTCTATTGGCCTAAAATGAGGCGTGACATTGCTAACATTTGTGATAAGTGTTTAAAGTGTAAGCAGGCAAAGTCAAGGAGTAACCCTCATGGATTGTATACTCCTCTACCCGTACCTCATGCTCCTTGGACAGACTTATCCATGGATTTTGTGCTTGGTTTACCAAGATCTTCTAGAGGTATGGATAGTATCTTTTTTGTAGTGGATAGATTTTCTAAAATGGCTCATTTTATCCCTTGTAGGAAAACAAATGATGCGCGCCATATTGCTGATTTATTCTTCAAGGATGTGGTTAGATTGCATGGAGTACCTCGTACTATTGTAAGTGATAGGGATGTGAAATTCTTAAGCTATTTCTGGAAATCACTTTGGGAAAAGTTGGGAACTAAGTTGTTGTTTTCTACTTCTAGTCATCCCCAAACGGATGGTCAGACTGAGGTAACCAATCGAACCCTTGGTGCTTTACTTCGAGCCATTGTTCAAAAGAACTTGAAGAAGTGGGGAGAATGTTTGCCTATTGCCGAGTTTGCATATAACCGAACCATTCATTCTACTACTAATCATTCTCCTTTTGAAATTGTTTATGGGTTTCAACCGCTAACCCCTCTAGATTTATCACCTATTCCTGTTAATGAGTGTTTAAGCGCAGATGGTGTCAAAAAGGCAGAGGCTGTTCGGACCTTGCATGAGAGAGTTCGAGCTCAAATTGAGAAGAAAAATGCGCAATATGCACAACATGCGAATAAGGGTAGAAAACATGTTGTATTCGAACCCGGTGATTGGGTTTGGGTGCACATGAGGAAGGAAAGGTTCCTAGTATCTCGACGGACCAAGTTACATCCAAGGGGAGATGGACCTTTTCGTGTACTAGAGAGGATAAACGACAATGCTTACAAATTGGAACTCCCAAGTGAGTATGGCATAAGCGCATCTTTTAATGTGTCTGACCTATCCCCTTTTGACTTTGATACAGACTTTGAAGATTCGAGGACGAATCCTTTCGAGGAGAGAGGGAATGATGCGGATACGGGTGTGCAATAACTTCAATCTTGGGTCAAGGATCCTTTGGTCAACATTGGTGGTCCGATGACAAGATCAAGATCCAAGAGAGTGAAAGAAGCTTTACAAGCCTTGATCATTTACCATACAAGCAAGGAACAAGCTAAGTTTGAAGATTTGATGGACCATGAAGTTACGTTGTTCACTTGTACGTTTGAAGTGAAAGAATGATCTCATACTTGTTAGCTTAGTTGGTAGTTGTCTTAAGACTGCCTAGTTTAGTAGTTGTTAGTCGTTGAGTATTTTATTACTTATTGGGCCTTATCGGGAAGCCTTAAAGAGCTGGCTATTTTATTACTTATTGGGCCTTATCGGGAAGCCTTAAAGAGTTGGCTCTTTATGCGGACCGAATTCCTATTCCAGGTTTATGTGGGCCGGATTTGCCCTAGTTTTAGCCTATAAAAGGCACCTATTGTATGAGCGACAAGGAGATTATTACAACCAGAAATCGTGAGGAATTTTCCTTCAAGTTCTTAATCGAACTTACTCTTGAATTCTTGAGTTCATAGCTTAGGATTCAAATCAGACTTTATCGATTAGCTTGTTCCCTAATCGTGGTGTCGCTTCATCCATCCTTATTTGCTTAAGGTTGCTGATTACGTTTGTGTGTCAGAGGTCTTGAGTTCATGAGAACAATCGAGTTCAATTTCTGTTGGAAGAAAAGATCCAACTCTGATAATTACAAGGTTGGGAGGTTCTAGGAGGGTCTTCCCCTAGGGTTGCTCATCATGAAGGGTTTGCCACCGATTACATGAAGGTCCTTCGTTTCATTGATGAGATAAATGATGATTTGGTTCTCCCAAATTTCAAACTCCCCATCTTGCAGTCCTATGACGGGCGAGGTGATCCAGAGGATCATCTCCATGTTTTCATTTTGGTCTTTCAATTACATTGCGTACTTGATTCAATTATTTGCCGAGTCTTCCCTATTTTCCTTCAAGGAATAGTTTGAAAATGGTTCTAGAATCTAAAATCTAAGAGCATATCCTCCCTAGAGAGTTCATGGACCAATTCATATATAGGTTCGTCTCATCTCGACCGATGACCAAGATCTCAACGTACCTGATAATATCCAACAAGTTCCTTGCGAATTCTTACGTTCTTATGTTCAGAGGTTTCATCCCGACCCAAATGAACATGTCACCATTGCAGTGTTCACCAATTGGTTGATAGCCGGAGTTTTCAACACTGAAGTGCTAAAAGAGTATCTCCGAATCTTGAGAGAGTTTTGACAGAAGACAGACAAGAATACTTAAAATTAGAACGTCAATCACATGAAGAGGGAGGTGCAGGCATCTAGGATAGCCCTTGATTTAAGGAGAAGAAAAGATCAAGACCAAATTGAGACCGGACCAATTAGTAGCAAGGGACAGAGTTCTTTGCGAGATCATCGTAGTGTATTCAATCGGATCACCAAATGAAAGCAGTCTATCTCTAAATCTGACCTGACACCCTAACACTACCCGATCGTACGTTCTCGCTGTTATGGAATAGTACCATTTTAGCAGAACCTCACCCAAAATGATGGAGAAAAGAGAGAAGAGGAATGCCAATCTTTTTGTACCTATCACCGAGGTGTCGGTCATGAGACTAAAAATTGCAACGACCTTAAAAAGAAAATAGAAAATCTCATCAGACAGAGGCACTTGAAATAGTTCATCTGAGGCGACAAAAGTTAGGATTGTCAGATAGACCATCGAGATAATTGCCGAAATCATAGACGAGACGATAGACATGATCAAAAAAGGTATGATAGAACCCTTAGGAACTCTTGAGAGTCTAATCGGCCTCCCTGAAATAGATCCCCTGACTACGAGCCTAACATAGTAGGAGTTATCAACATTATTGTCGACGGACTAACAAGGGAAGATAATCAGAACTCTTGAAAGAGAATGTATGACAGTCAATCTCAACCGAATGAACCCTAACTCTTAACTCATGTCAGCCGTAATCTATGGCCCGGATGATCCTGTACCTGGTGCATCAAATAGCCATGAAACCTTGATAATCAAAATTTGTATCAACAACTTTATCATCAAGAAAGTATATGTTGATCCTGGTAATTCGGTGGAGTGCCATACTACCAAACATTTAGAATGTTACGGTTGACAGATAATTAATTGGCTCAAATATAGACTTCACTAGTAGGATTCAAGGACATATAATCTATCTCGAGGGGATGATTACCGTAACAATGACTGTTTGAAACTTTTCACATTGTCATACCATTCCTATTAATTTTATCGTTGTAAAGATTGATTCTCCGTACAACTTATTGATCGACCAACTCGTCTTAAATGCCCTTTCAAACAATCTATTCAATTTATCACCTAAGTTTCAAATTTTCAACTCTAATTGGCATGGCTGAGGTTACTACCGACGTACAAGTTGTTCGTGAGTATTACCTTGTCGCCTTGCAGGCCGCAACCTGGCTAGTTCTTCACTAAGGCCGAAGAGTGAAAGATCAGATGTTTTGTCCATTAATGCAATCAAATCTCAGGAGATCGAGAAACCCAAGGGTTAGAGATCGAAAATAATGTGGAAGGAGCTGCGATAGATTCTATGCAACGGAAACGGATTGTTCGAGTTGGCACAAATCTTCTATCCTTTATCCGAAATACGCTAATTGACCTCCTTAAAGAATTTAATGATATATTTGTTTGGACAATCAAAGAAGTCATTGGCATCCTATATAATTTGATAACATATAAGCTTAGCGTCGATTTTCGAATTTGTTCCGTGAAATAGAAGATGAGACATTTCGACCCAGAGTATAGTCGAGTCATCCCGGTGGAGGTGGATAAACTCCATCCGACGTGAATGATAAAAAAGGTTCAATACTTGACCTGACTTTCTAATCCAATTATGATCAAGAAATAGCGTGGAGGGTGGCGTATGTGTGCAGATTTCACCGACTTCAATAAGACTTGTTCAAAAGATTACTACTCTCTGTCTAGAGTAGACGTTTTGATCGATTCAATTATAAGACATGAAATCCTTTGTTTTCTATATGCCTTTAAAAATTATCATCAAATAGGAATGAGCGTGGAAGATAAAAAAAAGGCTTCATTACTGATCCAAATATTTATTGCTATACCACTATACCCTTCGAATTAAAGAACGCCGGAGCCACTTATCAACGTCTCGTTAATCATATCTTTCATGAACAGATCAAACGCAACATGAAAACTTATATAGATGGTGTTTTCATTAAGAGCAAAACCTTTGATGTCTTCCTTTCAGACATACGGGACATTCTCAAGATTTTACAAGAAGTCAGGATGATGTTCAACACCAAAAAATGCATCTTTGGAATCATCTAGAAAAAATTTTTAGAATATCTTATATCCCATCAAGACATTGAATCTAACCCTGACAAGATTAAGACGATTTAAAAGATGGCAGTTCCGAATAATATTTGTGAGATCTAAAAATTGATGGGACGGCAAGTCGCACTGAACCGATTTCGCTACCGATCCGCTCAAAAGAAATTATCCTTCTTTAAAATATTGAAGAAGACAGACAAATTCTCTTGGAATGAGCAGTGTTAGCAAACCTTCACCCAAATGAGAGACTATCTTTATCTATTCTCAACCCCTCAGCTCACCAAGATCTGAAAAGACTCTCTATCTATATTTTATCTCGGTCAAAGAGGCGATCAGTACTGTGCTAGTGCAGGAGGGTGGCATCCAATAACCTGTTTATTATGTCAACCAAGTCCTCTGTGGGTCTGAAAGCCGATACCCGCAGATAAAAAAATTAGTATTATACCTAATTCATACAACTCGGCGATTGAAGCCTTACTTCCTGACTCACCCCATTTGCGTTCAAACTAATCAACCAATCCATCAGACTCTAACCAAATCTGAAGCCTCAGGACGATTGATAAAATGAACCATTGAATTAGAAGAATACAACCTGACTTACGAACCTAGAACAACAATCAAGGGGCAGGTTTAAGCTGACTTCTTAGCCAAGCTTACCCCTGTAGTAAATCGAGACGTCACTAAAAAGGCCTCAACGCCCTTGACCTGAGCCCTTTATGTAGACAGCTCTTTCAATAACAAAGGCAAAGGAACTGGATTGCTTCTCGTTGGGTCAAGCGGAGAGGAGTGTTCATATACTCTCCGTTTTAGTTTTTCTGCCTCTAATAATGAGGCTAAATATGACGCGTTGATCATTGGTTTGCATTTAGCACGAAAACTGGAAGCTCGTTAAATTCAAGTATACAGTGATTCTCAATTGATGGTCAAACAAGTTCTAGACGAATACGAAACTAAAGAAGATACCATGCAGAAGTATCTCTCGCAAGTTTAGAAACTAACCAATCTTTTTGAATCGTTTACAATTCACTGCATACCTTGTTCCCAAAACAAGTGGGCAGATACTTTCTCCAAGTTGGCTTTTACCTCAATCTCTCCATTGAATAAAACAATCCCAATTGATATTCTAATCGAGCCTAGTTATTTAGAAAAGAAGGTATATCCAATACATTCAATAAAAACCTAGATGGATCCTATCATCAAGTTTCTTGATCAAGAAATTCTTTTCGCTGACCGATCTGAGGCAAGAAGGGTCTAGTGTAAATCAGTTGGGTATACGTTACACAATGGATCACTGTATAAAAAATCTTACCTCGAACCATAGTTAAGGTGTATTCTTGTTGAATAAGGGGAGCAGGTACTTAAAAACATCCATAAAGGACTGTGAAACTCATGTCGGAGCTCGGATGTTGGCTAAAAAGACCCTATTACTCGGATATTTTTTGACAACTATCTAACGAAATTCTCAAATTCTTGTAATAAACTGCCTTTCTTGTCAATTTCACGCTCCCAAACACCACCGTCCTACCAATCCCATGGTTTCTATCACATCTCTTTCACCCTTTGAGCAGTGGGGAATAAACTTAATCAGCCCTTTTTTTCAGATACCAGGTAACTACACCTATTTGATAGTGACAATTGATTAATTCACCAAATGGCTGGAGATCGAGCCGTTGAGCAGTATTATGGATCAGGCCATCCAGAAGTTCTTTCAAAAGAACATAGTATATCGATTTGGAGTGCCGAAAGTTGTCATCTTAAATAACAGGAAACAATTTGCCAACAACCTATTTAAAAATCAGTGGTGTGTTGGGACAGGGTTGTCAGATATTTTAGTAGAAGTAGATTCTCTAGTGTTGGCCCGGCTGGTTACTAGTCAATCGATTGGTAAGTGGCCGTTGTGTAGCATTTTAAGCCAGATTCGGTTGTTGTTAGGTAAGGTGCAGGGGACCATTACGCATATCTATCGTGAGGCGAATGCTGTGGCAGACAGCCTAGCGGCTTTATCTTTGGAGAGTCCATTTGTTACTTTCCAATCTCATCATCTGCTTCCAAGTAGGGCTCGGTCGTTGATTAACTTGGATGCAATGGGCTATCCATATATTCGAAACGTTAGTTGTTAGGTATTTTCTTATTTTTCTGGCATGTATTGAAGGGAGGGTTTGCTTCCTTCGTCGTATGATTTTGTTGCTGTTGAATAAAATTGGGGGGGTTCTCCCCTTTTATTAAAAAAAAAAAAAAAAAAAAAAAACAACCTATTTAAAAATTGGTGCAAAAATTTTGGTATCAAATAACACTTCATCTTGGTAGGCTATTCTCAAACTAATAGACAAGTCGAGAATTTCAACAAAACTCTCCTACATAATCTTAAGACACGGCTTCACCGAGTCAAAATGGCTTGGGGGGATGAGTTGCCCAAGGTTCTCTGGACCTATTGAACTACTCCGAAGTCGGTAATCGAAAAACACCATTCTCCTTAACTTATGGATCTCACTCCAAGTCTTCGAATGACTGTTTATGTAGTCGAGACAAATGATGAAGAACCGCAAGCGGACTTGCATTTATTGGAAGAAAAAAGGGAAGCCGCGGCAATGAGACTCACTTTGTATAAAATATCCTGATTCACTACTATAATGCTCGGGTTAAAAACTCGCTTTAAACCAGTCGATTTAGTCTTGAAAAAGAACTCAATTAGCTGATTCGAATCCAAGGAAAAACTAACTCCTAAATGAAAAGGATCCTACCATGTCATCGAATCTATCCTCGATAGCTATTATAAATTAACCTACCGAGATGGTACCCTTGCGTTTCGGACTTGACATGGTAAAAATCTTAAATTATATCATCCGTAATGTTATGACGGTAGATTTATTTTCAAAATAATGCTTACTATTGTTATAAAAAATAAAGAGGGATAGGGGGGTTGAAGCAGACAAGATAAATAGGATCAAGAACAAGAACTGATTCAATAATAAAGAAAGCAATGTTATGTTATAAATAGTACAATGGAACAATAGACTACACAAGTCATATTCAAGTACAAAAGTCTGAATTCAAGAACACTTCTAAGTATCTCTTGTTTCATTCCCATCATTACCCCCAACTGTCTTGGCGTCCCCTACGAGCTCAGTATCTTCTTGGCCCTCTTCGTCTCCCTCAAATTCGGGCTCCTCAATTTTGAATTTGATCAGCCACTGATTGAATTCTCGATCAAGTTTCGCTCCTCTTAGATACCTGTAGTCATGTAGTCACATAACTCCTTAGCATCCTTGTTGTAACTGTCCTTGGTTTTGAATATGTTAAGATCCTCTCAAAATAGTAAGGGACCGACCTCATTTATAGTTGAGGTATAGCCGAACATAAAACTCAACAGAGTCAATTCACCGAGATCCTTGTTGAATTTCTCAGATTTAAGAAAGATCTCCACCGTCGAGGTCCTCGTCTTCTTGAGAGCCTCCTTATGAAACAACTCCTTTTGGTGCCTTTGCTTTTATTCTTCCTCAAGGACCGTCTTATAGGAGTTCGTCTCGACAACGACCTAATCCCATTTTTATCAGGTACGATCCTCCTCGTGATTGGCCACCACCAACCTTTTTTTCCAAGAGGGGATATTTTCTCATGAAACTCCACCATGGACTGATGTGTCTCGAGCAGGTAGTCATAGTATCTGGTTATTTAGGGAGTGAAAGTTAACGTCAATGCCCAAATAATGGCTAAATGGTCCACCAATTCGGGAAGTGGTAGCTGCTTGGTGTATTCCACATTCCATGGCAAGAATGAATGCACCAGTAACTTCCGAGACAGCTCCAAATTTTGATATTCATCGTTCACGTTGATGTCCCAATCCAAACAATAGTGCTTGTTAGGATGTCTTATCTCGTCAATAGTAGGATGCGATGCCATCGAATATCTATTCCACAGAAACGCTCCCACTATAACTGAAGGAGGGGGTATAGTGACTTGCCCCTTCCGTGTCTTGTCGAGGCCACTGTAACACCTTGGATAGTCACACCTCATGAAATATTGTGAATATCTGAACTTCCTTTCTCAACTATAATCACAGGAGGTTGAAGAGGCATGGAACCATGAGTTGAGCCGCTTACTAGAAGACAGAGGGTAGCCCAGCTATCTTTTTTCTTCTTTCACGCTCTTGATGTCTCAACTGAGGTCTTACACTTCTGTCTCTTAACTACTGTTCTGGTCGTCGAGATAATAAGGTCGGATACCTTTACCACTGCACGGAAGAGATGCATTATTATTTAATCAAACAAAAAAGATACAAAAGCGATGAAATGGAAATTATAATTTTTCTTAAATTTAGAGAGAAGTAAGGGGTTTTTTGGGGTTGAAGAGAGTTCGGCTGATTTTTTCATCCACTAAAACCACTTTCGAGTAGAACAAACTGTAAATCCTGAAATCCGACCCTTTAATCTTTTGGAAGTTTTGCTCATCAACAAGTTCTGGGGATGGATCGATCGGGGTATTGTGTGGCCTCCACTAAAAGCCCTTAGAAAAGTTTTTGGTCGGAACTAAATCAAAATTGTTCTTCAAGCGCTTTATTGAAGTCGGGGAGTCCACCACTAATTTTGGCATATTTTTGTTTTGGATCCCATGGTAAAACCACCTCCTTTGATTTCTACTATTCTTGATAGTATCAAATCGTCAAAAGAGTAACCCCCTGTTTCCAGCACATCATCTCAGATCTGACGAGAATTTCGATGGAATTAGGGACAAGTTGAGTTATCCAAACTTTCCAGTATCGGAGGTTATCTTAGAGAAACCTCATCATCGGCATCCTTAGACCGGCCTCCATCTGATTAGCATACACTATCACTTGCGACCTCGGCCGAATAGTTGCTAATTGGTCTGTCTTGGCCCAATTAATGCTGTAGCCTCGACGGAAGGGATGTTTTCGCAGCAGAGCTTTCCCACTAAGTTCCCCAATTGTGCTCTTGAAGAGGGGAAACTCGCCAAACTCTATTTGATCGAGGTTGGGTAGATCTACAGGAACTACTACCCCTTCATCTTGGGGAACTTCTGAACCAAAAGTATTGTCATATAATACCTCAGATTTTGTAGGTTCAGATCCCTAGGAACTAATTGCCTCCTCGCTGGCTGCTTCAATTAAATCCCCCGAGGTCTTTCTTTCAGAATTGGACGATGTCTTTTCCTTTTATGGTCGGGCCTTCCTACTTCCTCGAAATCTGATCTAACCGTTTCCTTATGCATCCAAGTTACCCTAGCTACGTATCTTATTTAAAGAGGGAGAGGTGACTTACTATCTTCTTATCTCTGAGTCACAGGATCAAAAGAAGACTGTTTTGACAATTCAGACGGGCACCTCGGATTTGCTATTATGGTTTTCATTAGCGGTGAAAGTGAATTGTAAAAATCTCCTATTTATAGGGGGGATGGAAGGTAAAAAGGCGGACATTTCAAATTTTAAAACACCCGTCTTCCTTTCTCTTCATTAATGTGCACCGATTCATCTAACGTCCCTTCAGAACGTATCCCATCAGTTACCTTCGACTGACATTTGGCCTCTTATCGTTTAGCATCGCAACACGTGTCCCTCATTCACCGTATAACTCAGCCTCGAGAAGGGAGTCGTTTAAGCCTCCCGTCCTCGAGGTTGGGGGGCTTATTGTGGCCACCACCTCTACTATTTGATACCGAGGTGATTGTCTTGACTCTTTATTTTCTTCAAGGACCGTCTTCATTGTCTCAAAATGAATGATCGCTTCGGCTGTTTAACCCAACTTCGCTCTTACCTTGAGCACGGTTATGGACCCCAACATACAATGTCTCGGCGGAAGAGGCGACTAGTGGTTGACAGGTTGATATGACTGCCTACCGCCCTAGTGGTCAGGATTATGTTTAAACCCACTGCCATAACATGTCATCTGGCCATTAGCTAAGTATAGGTGTCATATCCTGTCCGTTGAATTCTCCCTTATAAATACTCCTCATCATCTGCAAGTTAAGTACACAGAGCAATCCACCTAACTATTCATACCATTAACCCCCGATCTATAATTGACTTTAGCATCAAAGTGAGATTGGGGAACAAGACCTCAGCCATTCTTGCATTTTGACAGGTGAGCTCGTGCTGTCAACATGGCTCGTCCGCTTAGAAATCACCTCGTCAACTAACAAGTAAATAGTTAAGTTACTTTAATTTTTGTATTTCTAGAAAACTAAACATTGATTTAATAAGCATACTAGTTTTGCAATCATAAAAAAGAATGTACAAATACACTAAAAATTCAAAGAAGAAAAATTTGGGGTGTCATAATTACTATTTAATTGGGGTCTCACATTGCCTGTGATTGTCCAAGTATATTCTAAGTTGTTGTAAGGAAATTGTTTGAGTAAATGATAAACAAGGAGGAGACACATTTTCTTAAAATCAACCACTAACAATAATTGCTAATTGTTAAAATAATTATGTTGAAATTAACAAAAATTAATTTTGAATTTTGCTCCAAGTGCCCATCTTTCAGCATTAAATATAAGATTAATTTAATACTTAATAGAAGCAAATTGATATGAAATTTGGGAATTCCTCTTCAAAATTTTTCCCCATCCAAATTGAATCGAGTTGGTGAAAATTTTAAATTATGCCCTTTCATTTTCTTGTAACTTTTCATTATGGAATTTCATATCACTATAATGTTAGTACATCACTAACTATTTCCAAGATGCTTATCCAACACACTTATCAGGAACGGGCTGCACTAGAGCTATTAGCTACATCAATTCATCGTATGATATATACATACATATAATATGCATACACACACATTATATTATATATATATGTATGTATAATGTCCAACTTCTATATGATAGGTTGTTAAGTTGGATGAATCTACGTTGTACAAAGTAAACGTGGCAAAAAAAAATTTTGTTTATATTTTTTGGTGGATTTCATTCTTCTTCTCTTTTGGTAACATTTAATTACCGCTCCTTTTCACTTTATTATTTATAGTAAATTTCAATCAATTATCAATTACCTACCTTATATGCATTTATATTAATATTTTTCCAATAAACTCAAAACTTTCCTTTTTAATTTCCTATTCGTCTTGATCAATCCAATCATTTATTACTATTTTTCCTATCATATATTACTATACCTTTATGTTCTCCAAATTCCAATGAATATATTACTGTCTTGCTCTTTATATGTTTGTGCTAATTATAACTTTTCTCTTATTTAATCAATTAGTCAATCAATCAATCAACTCATGGTTTTAATTCTCTTTTTCAATCACAAGGTTCTTTCTTTTACCTGTGATTATAGAAATTTACAATTGGTCTCTTTTTTTTTTACTATTTTTCTACTCCTATTATTTGATTTAGTTATTAATTCAATCCCATTATGTCCTGTTATTGATGATAAGGTCATTAGGAAATTTATTATATTTTATTTGATATTTCTCTATCTTACATATGTTCTTTTCACAAGATATCTACGTATTTTAGAGTTAAATTTTTGTAAAACAAATTTATAAACTTAGATCTTGTTCATTAGCTAACTTTTGAGATTTATCTTATTGGTTTCAGGATTTTTTTGTAGATGTATAAGTATTCATGAAATCTTAAGCAAATTGTTCAAACTTATATTCAACTTGGTTTCATGCAAATATGCCAATGAAATATTAGGTTGTTGCTGAAACCTTGCACTTGTAATCTGTGTATGATTCTGGCTTTAAGATTTACGAGTCTTAAGCTAAAGATTTTCAATATAACTAGATAAGTTCTAGATGAAAATTTTCTTTCGAGAAATATTTGTAACTTAATATTCTTTCACTTCAAAATTATTTTTAAAATATTCAACAAAGGATAGTGATTGAAATTAATAAATTAATCAAAAGTCAGTAATATGAAAAACTTTTGTAGATTAGATTTTAGTTTGCTTGAAACTAATTTGATATTATTCACGATTGTTTTGTACAAACTAATGTTCCATCTTTTTAGATATTTGTTGGAATTGCATATTTTTATAGTACAATCTTTTGGTATGAACCTAACGAATTAAAATCTATTTTAAACCTCAGCATTCAAGACAAGGAAAATATTACCTTCAATTTCATAAGAATGATTCTGATTAACTATTAAAGGTGATTAGAGTACTTGTTTTAAAATCATTTTCCCAACTTGAGTACTAAAAATTTAATTGAACTTCTCTAAAAGATTTTAAAAGAAAAGTAGCAAAATCTTTTTTTTTTTTTTGGAATAGCAAAATCTTTATTTTACCAACTCAAAATTATTCTTTGTTTTTGAAATATTATCAATATGTATTTATACCAAATTTTAATGCTTTGTCACTTAAAGATTTTTTTTTCTGCTATTATCTGTGATTTACATTTTAATATATTACTTCATTGACAATTGGAAGAAATTTCTTGGAACATTAATTTACAGAAATTTTTTGACAATATAATAACCTTAAATTGATCTTAAAGCTAGTGGATACTTTAGATCTGTTTGGTTAGCATAACTTCAAAAAAAAATCAAATATTTTACATCATAAATACAATTTTCGACCACTTTTTAACTCACATATATCATATCATAAAAAGTGTTACAATGTTATTTCTAAATAAATTTTTTTCCAAATAATCACATATCGAAACACACCGTTCATTTTTTAGAAAAGATGGATGATCAAAACCATTAGATTAAGAAAATAATATAATTTTTAGCACAAATTCATTCTAATTTATGTGTAAACTTGTTCCTTGGTGAATTTTGTTTGGTTGTAAGTTTGAGATGAGTCTTGGTCTTTAAGTTTTGCAATTTGTCTTTTGGATTATTTGCACACATTTGTGTTTGTGCACTCTTAGTATAATGATAGGATTTATGTTTTTCATTAGTTATTCTGCATATTAGTTGTGATTCTCGCGAACCCAATATTAAGTTTGGGGAGGTTGTGAACCCAAATTAATATTTGGGGAGATTGTGAATCCAAAGTAGATTTGGGGAGGTTAGACTCTCGTCGAGTGTTAGCATAACCCCGCCCAGAAAGTGACGAACTAATGGAGGATCTAAATCAATGTTGACCTATGTATCCCTAAGCAAAGTTAATAGGTTGAGCAAGTCATGCATGCAAATTTGTCAAGAAAAATAAGGACGATATTTTGCCCTCAATGGTAAAAGTTATTTACCTCCGTTTATATAGTTATGATTGGATAATTGCTGAATTTTTTAATTTATTTGAATTTCCATAGAATTCGTAAATATCTTTTTATTATATGTACAAATTTTGTTTAAAGAAAATGACTTATTTATAATTTTTTTTTAAAAAAATTTAACTACATATGCGCACACGATTCTAATTGGGCTTATTAGCTCACACCTTATTTTTAAAATTTTTTAAGATGGTTGAAGTTCACTAATTTGATCTGATTAGCCAAACGTTCAAGGAGTAGTTCAAATGTATAGTTATCTGAAAAAAATGTCAAGTTATTGATTTTGTTTCGAAATTATTTATTGATATATGTCAATAATACAAAATTTTGGTTATTAGCTCAAATTGAGTAGTTATAGTTTCTTGGGGAATATGATTCGTCTCAGAAATTTAGACTCTTAAATGTAAATCAGTAGGGTTTTAGTTTTCAAACCCTTGGTGAGAACCAAGCAAGCAGCTAATTTGCCCTTTTATTATTAGGTTGACTTGGGTCATAACAATAATAAACTATAAACATGGTCACGTGTTCATCTAATGAATCATTTAGCTTAAATCATTAATACTTCACATTATTATTTGTCAGATATCAAAACCATAAAGTCTTCAATAGTAGAGCTAGAAGTAAATGTAAATTGACTTGAAAGTAAAATTGCATGTTAAAAGATAGATTAAAAGTAACATAATCGAGAAGGCCTTGATCTACTAGCTGAAATTGAGACTAGGGTTGCATTAGGTTTTAGGGTTATTAAGACCAATGGTCTCATGCAACAATTATTGTTTTCAACCCATATATCTAGTAGTTGGTTTTTTATTTTCCATGTTTTTAATGCTATATATGGCCGATTACATCAGCTATGTGTCTTTTTTTTTAAGGATAATTTTAGGAAGCTATCTTGAGGTTTCTGAGATGTCACTTTGCACTTTTGAACTTTGAAAATATCAAGTTTTCCTTTTTTAATTTTTTGAAAGCTGTCAGCCCATTTCAAAATATATTATCAAAAATCTAGAAGACGTTTTCATTCCAAAAATGCACTTTGTTGTCCTCTATTATTTTCTTCAAAATTGAAAGTATATTAATAAAGCCTGAAATTAAAGACAAACTATGCAAATGTGTAGTTCTGATAGAACACAATATAGTAGTAGGTATTTTAAGGTACAAACAATTTATTTTGAAGATTATATTTAAGGTTTTTTGAGCCAAAAAAGATTATTGTGTTATTACAAAGTGTTTTTGGTCAATTTAGAATTTTTTTTTTCAAATTTTTAGAATTTTTGGAATTTCTTGAATTTTTTTGTCTAGATTGATGGCTCAAAAACTAGAAAAAAGACAAAATGTTTAAAATTATGTCTACAATCTCATTTGAGGTGTTCTAAAAGACTAAGAAGTTATTTTTTATTGGAAATTATTTTCATATGAATTCAAGGATTTATAAATTGTGTACAAGTTTTCTAAAGTTTCTAATTTCGTTTAGATTAATGGATTGAAAACTAATAAAAGATAAAATTCTGAACTGTATTTGTAAAAACTTATTTCAGGTGCTTTTCAAGGTGCAAAATGTTAGTTTCATCATGGTAAAATTTTTTGGGTGACTTTTATGAGTTCTTTAAATTGTTTAGAATTTCTAAATTTTATTATATTTCTAGTGCACATGGAAACTATTAAAAGGTTCCCCAATCTTGTTAACTTCTTATAATTCTTATTTAAAAAACCATATCAACCAAGTTTTCAAAAATTAGGGAATTAACTTGGTTTGTTATGAAAATAAAAGGGTTCACAAGAAAATGGCAAGATTGGAATGAAAACAATGTTATCAAAAACAAGTTTTTAATAATATATTTAGAAATTTTTTAACAATGTTATCAAAAAAGTTAAAATAAAAAAGGTAAGTGATAATTTTCAAAATTAAGAGGTGCTAAGTGATATGATTATAAAAACTCAAGGGAGGTTTCCGAAATTATCCGAAATAAAAGTCACAAAACATTTTTTTAACTAAACTACAAAACAGTTATTCCTTCAAAATAGCCCTATTATTTTTGTATGCAGACTTGTTTTTGACCTTTTAATGTAGAATAATAATATATATCACCGGTTAACTCATCACCGGTTTATCACCGCCTATGACCTATGTAGAGTGATGACATGGAACAAGGTTTACTTTCCCATCTTTAAGGAATAATGATATGGCAATAATTATGTAGAATATTTATCAAATTAATAAAATTCAATAAGGTTGTTCTGATGGGTGTCATTCGAGCACTCGTTAACACACCTAACATTCATTTTAACTAACACCGCCTATGACCTATGTATAGTGATGACATGGAACAAGGTTTACTTTCCCATCTTTAAGGAATAATGATATGGCAATAATTATGTAGAATATATATCAAATTAATAAAATTCAATAAGGTTGTTCTGATGGGTGTCATTCGAGCACTCGTTAACACACCTAACATTCATTTTAACTAACCATTGGTTAGTTAAAATGAATGTTAGGTGTGTTAACGAGTGTAATGGTTAGTTAAAATGAATGTTAGGTGTGTTAACGAGTGCTCGAATGACACCCATCAGAACAACCTTATTGAATTTTATTAATTTGATATATATTCTACATAATTATTGCCATATCATTATTCCTTAAAGATGGGAAAGTAAACCTTGTTCCATGTCATCACTCTACATAGGTCATAGGCGGTGATAAACCGGTGATGAGTTAACCGGTGATATATATTATTATTCTCCATTAAAAGGTCAAAAACAAGTCTGCATACAAAAATAATAGGGCTATTTTGAAGGAATAACTGTTTTGTAGTTTAGTTTAAAAAATGTTTTGTGACTTTTATTTCGGATAATTTCAGAAACCTCCCTTGAGTTTTTATAATCATATCACTTAGCACCTCTTAATTTTGAAAATTATCACTTACCTTTTTTATTTTAACTTTTTTGATAACATTGTTAAAAAATTCCTAAATATATTATTAAAAACTTGTTTTTGGATAAAGAGTATGTTTTCATTCCAATCTTGCCATTTTCTTGTGAACCCTTTTATTTTCATAACAAACCAAGTTAATTCCCTAATTTTTGAAAACTTGGTTGATATGGTTTTTTAAATAAGAATTATAAGAAGTTAACAAGGTTGGGGAACCTTTTAATAGTTTCCATGTGCACTAGAAATATAATAAAATTTAGAAATTCTAAACAATTTAAAGAACTCATAAAAGTCACCCAAAAAATTTTACCATGATGAAACTAACATTTTGCACCTTGAAAAGCACCTGAAATAAGTTTTTACAAATACAGTTCAGAATTTTATCTTTTATTAGTTTTCAATCCATTAATCTAAATGAAAATTAGAAACTTTAGAAAACTTGTACACAATTTATAAATCCTTGAATTCATATGAAAATAATTTCCAATAAAAAATAACTTCTTAGTCTTTGAGAACACCTCAAATGAGATTGTAGACGTAATTTTAAACATTTTGTCTTTTTTCTAGTTTTTGAGCCATCAATCTAGACAAAAAAAAAATCAAGAAATTCCAAAAATTCTAAAAATTTGAAAAAAAATTCTAAATTGACCAAAAACACTTTGTAATAACACAATAATCTTTTTTGGCTCAAAAAACCTTAAATATAATCTTCAAAATAAATTGTTTGTACCGTAAAATACCTACTACTATATTGTGTTCTATCAGAACTACACATTTGCATAGTTTGTCTTTATTTTCAGGCTTTTATTAATATACTTTCAATTTTGAAGAAAATAATAGAGGACAAAAAAGTGCATTTTTGGAATGAAAATGTCTTCTCCATCCAAAAATTAGATTTTTGATAATATATTTTGAAATGGGCTGACAGCTTTCAAAAAATTAAAAAAGGAAAACTTGATATTTTCAAAGTTCAAAAGTGCAAAGTGACATCTCAGAAACCTCAAGATAGGTTCCTAAAATTATCCTTAAAAAAAAAAGACACATAGCTGATGTAATCGGCCATATATAGCATTAAAAACATGGAAAATAAAAAACCAACTACTAGATATATGGGTTGAAAACAATAATTGTTGCATGAGACCATTGGTCTTAATAACCCTAAAACCTAATGCAACCCTAGTCTCAATTTCAGCTAGTAGATCAAGGCCTTCTCGATTATGTTACTTTTAATCTATCTTTTAACATGCAATTTTACTTTCAAGTCAATTTACATTTACTTCTAGCTCTACTATTGAAGACTTTATGGTTTTGATATCTGACAAATAATAATGTGAAGTATTAATGATTTAAGCTAAATGATTCATTAGATGAACACGTGACCATGTTTATAGTTTATTATTGTTATGACCCAAGTCAACCTAATAATAAAAGGGCAAATTAGCTGCTTGCTTGGTTCTCACCAAGGGTTTGAAAACTAAAACCCTACTGATTTACATGTAAGTTGTATTACATAAATATGATTCTACGTCTGGAACTGCAAAGTACATAATGAACTATTTGTGGATAAGATTGAAAACAAGATATGAACCCATGTAGGTTAGAATTACGAAGCAATAGGTGTACCATAGTAGTTTATAGAGTCAAGATGACTATGCACACCATAACTTTCCTGTTTCTTTTTTTTTTTCCAACTTTGATTTCTGCCTCAAAGAATCATACTTTTTTTTTCAAAAAAGAAAAAAGAAAAAAGTGCTTTCCCTTCTTTGGTGGTTACTTTCTTTTTACAACCATACATATCTTGAAGGCTATCAAATGTGCTTAAAATAGAATTTCCTTAACAACCTGAAGGGCTATCGTAATTCACTGTTTAGAGTATTTTACGCTTATTCACTACAACAGACTTACGGCTACTATATAAAGGCTAGGTTGAACAATTTCAGTTAACAATTTCAGTTACCAAAACAGTTCTTAATTGCCAAAATGGGCTACACAAATAAAATCCTTTTCGGCATTCTTGTATGCTCATTTTGGTTTGCAAACATTAGCTCTGTTTCTGGCAGTTTTATCCATGGTCCGCATTATGAAGTTCATGTGGTTAATTTGATGCCAAATCAAACATGGGTACACTGCTTTTCCAAGGATAATGAACTTGGATTTCATTATCTTCAACCAAAGGAAGATTTCCATTGGGACTTTCATATGAACTTCTTTGGAAGGACCCAATACTTCTGTCGTTTTTGGTGGGGTATAAAACAAGCCGGTTTTCGAGTATTCAAGGGTTTCGACATGTGTGGCGATTATGATTACCATCTGAATGTATGTCGTTGGGAAATCAGGCCAGATGGTTTCTATTATTCCACTACCGCCAAGAATGGGCACATCAAAACTAAACAGCAAGATTGGTACTAGATAACGTATTGGAGTTTCAAAGTGTAATTTTTATTAATATTTTATATTGGATGTTTTGATAAATCTTCATATTCTTTGATATTTAAAATACTTGATGTATTTTCTGTCATTAGTACAGATTTAATGTAACAAAGCTACGATGTTTATATAAGAAAAACAACAAAAGGTTGAAATATTCCTTTTCCCCAATTACTTGGGCTTAATTTTCTACTATTACATTGCAATTCTAATCTAGTTATATTTCTAAATTGTCTCTCCAATTTAAATGTGCTAGTTCTGAATTTGTCTTTTCATTCTTTCTTTTTGATAATGTGGAAAGCTGTTAACAGTTAACAGAAGGAACATTGGAATTATGATTTTCATGAAACGTATATGTTCTGCTCCACAAGTTGTGGCAAGTCTTCAAGAAGATAGTTCTTGTTTGATACATTTTGCTCATGGACTATTTGGCCTTGGTTTTTTTTTTTTCTTAAAAAAGCCTTGCTGATATATTTTGAGGTTTCTTGGGGCTGGACTCAGTTTTTTTGGTCATTCCACCACCAAATCAAAAATGCTGGAATTGATGCCAACGCCCACCAATGACCTTTACTGAATTTTAACATATTTTGGCTATAAATTATGAGATTTTTGCTATAAACGAACCATGAAGCATCGAGGTTTAAACTCCAACCCATAGATTAGCATTCTAGTCATGATAGTAGAGAATAACCGTATCTTAAAATCAATAAAAATAAAAAGATAAAAGGTGTGGAGGCAACAAAGCCTTGCGAAAGAAATTATGTGTTTTTGGTTGAAACTTGAAAATAAAAAAAAAAACTCAAAAAGCTCGAGCTCTTGGGCATTCGCCATATGGCACGGGCGAACATCCAATAGCCAATTACTTCCTATTCAATCTCACCCCTATAGGCATTAGAAGAACACCCTATTCCAAGACTCGCCTCAAAAATACCATCTAAAATACTAGGGAGGGACGCCAAAGATGTGCTTCGATCAATTTATTTACAATATGATCCTGCCCTTTTTTCTTTGAAAAATGCTCCTCTCTATGACAAACAACTCTACGAAATAGGAACAAAGTATAAGAGAGTCTACCCCTTGATTTTAGATATTCTCATATTTATATTTATCGTTTAGACATGTCATAATTTTCAATCATTTTTTTTTGATACTACAAAATAGGACAATAACACAATATACTTTGCTTTTTCTCTATACATCATTTGTTTTTTTTTGAGCCTATTTTATATCTTTTTTTTAAATAAAAAGCTATTGTTTAATGTTTTTATTCTGAAAGAGGAAAAAAATAATTTTTAATTTTTTTTGCCCATTTTAACACAAAGGGAACTTTAGTCATTTTAGTATTCCTGTTAGTTTGGTATGAACAAGGGAGGTGATTGTCATTTGGTTAAATTTGAGAGATGGATTCATTATTTGGTCAAACTTCGAGGTAAATTTGATTGATTGAAAGTATCCATTAACAACTAATCAATCAGCAATTAATGGTAAATACAGATCAATCATTGACATAATATCAATGATTTATTTAGGATATCAATCAATTAATCGTATAGATCACATATGACTCTAAAGGTAGAAATTCTTACAAGAGAATGCTGCTATAAAGATTGCAACTTATATGTAATACATTGCTCAATTAGATATTTCATGGACAATATTTTTAAAGTTTCTCGTACTTGTTTTTCTCCTTAGGATAAATATTGAAAAGGCCTTTTTCTCATGCCCGTTGATTATTTTTAATATCACTTTCTAGTTAGAACCAAGAACCAAACCAACAAAAGTTTTCCCACATGCTTTTTGGCACTGTAAGAAGGAATTTGGTGGAGAAGTTTCGAGTACCGAGTTATTTTTAATATGAAAATACCTCTTTTAATATATGAACACACATATATAGTGGACGTCTCAAACTCGAAAAAGAGATATTTAAAGTTGGAGTCATGATGAATTTTGGATTTAATTGTGAAGACAATGGTCTATAATACATTCTGTAAATTACCGCAAAATTCTTTGTATGTTTTTCAAATTCATCACCTTGTAAATGAATATCTAGTATTACTGAATTCAAAATGTGTGGATCAGTTAAATCTATTGAAAAATTTGGAGCACAATTAAAGTAAATAGCTCCATTACAAACGTTGGTTTGAATCATAGATAAAAGTGAGGTTTTGTATCTTTTGAGTCTGGTATCTTTTGATCACAGAACTCTTGGTTGAATCCTATCCACCATTTAATCTTGAATTCTCTAACTAATGACATTGGGAGTGGTTTTTCTAATTCTTGATGAACTTTGAAACTCCAACAAAAAATCCACGGTACTTTGAACTCCATGTGGAATAAAATTGGCCTTGTATATTCTTCCCCCTTTGCTTTTTTGAGATAGGTCTGGAATCCCATTAAAACATTTGGAGGTAAAATTTCTTTTTGAGGGCCAAACCATTGCCACCAATGATTGAACCAAATTGAAAATTCTCTGCTGCAACTTTCTTTGAATGTAAAAAACCATGAATGATTGAAAGGTCTATAGAAAAAAGCACGATACCATGCCATTTTGTAATCTTGATAAGTGAATCCATCTAGAATGGATCTTACTGAAAAAGATTTCTTTGAATAAAGAGAAGTCCATTCATTGGGAGAACAAACCTTCTTTATGATGCATTTTGTTTTACCGCAACTTGGATTAAAACTATATGATAATATCTATATCCTTTACTAAGATACTTTTGAATTGTATTATGATTCAATAATGGAACAAATTGATAATCTTCTTGAATAGAAATTGTTTCTTCATGAGTTTTAACTGATAAAGTTGTTTTGAAATCTAAGGGTCCTATTATGTAAAAATGTTCAATTTTTTCTTCTGGAATAGTCCAATCATTTTGGCTTCTATTTCCAAATCTTTAGTTTTTAATTCAGTAATTCCTTCAAATAAACCTATCCAAACAAAATCATTTTGTATGCATGATCAGGAACACCGTTGCGGGTTGCGTTGGTGTAAATTATTTTGTCTTAGTACTTGTAACATTTTTCTAATAAAATGCTTAGGCTTACATTTCTCTGAAAAAAAAATCACTATATAAAAGTCTCTATTAAATAGATATTTAAAATATTCATATTATAAATATTTTATTTTATTTAAAATATATTTTTATATATTTATATATTATATAAATTATATATTATATATATTATACATTTATATAAATGTACATTTATACATAATATATATATTTATGTATATTTATAATATACTTATATTATGTATTATATATAATATAATACATTTATACATTATATTAATATACATAAAATTAATTTTACATTTATACGTAATTTTAATACATTTATACATTTATATTAATTATATTAATACATTTATACATAATATTAATATATATTTATAATATATTCATTTATACATTTATATAATATTCATTTATAATTTATACATTTATAATAATATACACTTATACACTTATTAATGTAGGTCCGTTTGGATTAGCTATTTTTGGGGTTGTTTTTAAAAAACAACACTGTAACACTTCGTTTTTAAAATACAAGTCCGTTTGGATTAGTTGTTTTTCAAAAACTATATGAAAAACTTTTACTGTAGATATTTTTTGGATTATTTTTAGAGGTATATTATATATATTTATATATTTATATAAAAATATATAAATGAATTATATTATATATAATACATAATATAAATATATTTAAAAATGTATAAGTGTATATTATTATAAATGTATAAATTATAAATGAATATTATATAAATGTATAAATGAATATATTATAAATATATATTAATATTATGTATAAATGTATTAATATAATTAATATAAATGTATAAATGTATTAAAATTACGTATAAATGTAAAATTAATTTTATGTATATTAATATAATGTATAAATGTATTATATTATATATAATACATAATATAAGTATATTATAAATATACATAAATATATATATTATGTATAAATGTACATTTATATAAATGTATAATATATATAATATATAATTTATATAATATATAAATATATAAAAATATATTTTAAATAAAATAAAATATTTATAATATGAATATTTTAAATATCTATTTAATAGAGACTTTTATATAGTGATTTTTTTTTCAGAGAAATGTAAGCCTAAGCATTTTATTAGAAAAATGTTACAAGTACTAAGACAAAATAATTTACACCAACGCAACCCGCAACGGTGTTCCTGATCATGCATACAAAATGATTTTGTTTGGATAGGTTTATTTGAAGGAATTACTGAATTAAAAACTAAAGATTTGGAAATAGAAGCCAAAATGATTGGACTATTCCAGAAGAAAAAATTGAACATTTTTACATAATAGGACCCTTAGATTTCAAAACAACTTTATCAGTTAAAACTCATGAAGAAACAATTTCTATTCAAGAAGATTATCAATTTGTTCCATTATTGAATCATAATACAATTCAAAAGTATCTTAGTAAAGGATATAGATATTATCATATAGTTTTAATCCAAGTTGCGGTAAAACAAAATGCATCATAAAGAAGGTTTGTTCTCCCAATGAATGGACTTCTCTTTATTCAAAGAAATCTTTTTCAGTAAGATCCATTCTAGATGGATTCACTTATCAAGATTACAAAATGGCATGGTATCGTGCTTTTTTATATAGACCTTTCAATCATTCATGGTTTTTTACATTCAAAGAAAGTTGCAGCAGAGAATTTTCAATTTGGTTCAATCATTGGTGGCAATGGTTTGGCCCTCAAAAAGAAATTTTACCTCCAAATGTTTTAATGGGATTCCAGACCTATCTCAAAAAAGCAAAGGGGGAAGAATATACAAGGCAAATTTTATTCCACATGGAGTTCAAAGTACCGTGGATTTTTTGTTGGAGTTTCAAAGTTCATCAAGAATTAGAAAAACCACTCCCAATGTCATTAGTTAGAGAATTCAAGATTAAATGGTGGATAGGATTCAATCAAGAGTTCTGTGATCAAAAGATACCAGACTCAAAAGATACAAAACCTCACTTTTATCTATGATTCAAACCAACGTTTGTAATGGAGCTATTTACTTTAATTGTGCTCCAAATTTTTCAATAGATTTAACTGATCCACATATTTTGAATTCAGTAATACTAGATATTCATTTACAATGTGATGAATTTGAAAAACATACAAAGAATTTTGCGGTAATTTACAGAATGTATTATAGACCATTGTCTTCACAATTAAATCCAAAATTCATCATGACTCCAACTTTAAATATCTCTTTTTCGAGTTTGAGACGTCCACTATATATGTGTGTTCATATATTAAAAGAGGTATTTTCATATTAAAAATAACTCGGTACTCGAAACTTCTCCACCAAATTCCTTCTTACAGTGCCAAAAAGCATGTGGGAAAACTTTTGTTGGTTTGGTCCTTGGTTCTAACTAGAAAGTGATATTAAAAATAATCAACGGGCATGAGAAAAAGGCCTTTTCAATATTTATCCTAAGGAGAAAAACAAGTACGAGAAACTTTAAAAATATTGTCCATGAAATATCTAATTGAGCAATGTATTACATATAAGTTGCAATCTTTATAGCAGCATTCTCTTGTAAGAATTTCTACCTTTAGAGTCATATGTGATCTATACGATTAATTGATTGATATCCTAAATAAATCATTGATATTATGTCAATGATTGATCTGTATTTACCATTAATTGCTGATTGATTAGTTGTTAATGGATACTTTCAATCAATCAAATTTACCTCGAAGTTTGACCAAATAATGAATCCATCTCTCAAATTTAACCAAATGACAATCACCTCCCTTGTTCATACCAAACTAACAGGAATACTAAAATGACTAAAGTTCCCTTTGTGTTAAAATGGGCAAAAAAAATTAAAAATTATTTTTTTCCTCTTTCAGAATAAAAACATTAAACAATAGCTTTTTATTTAAAAAAAAGATATAAAATAGGCTCAAAAAAAAACAAATGATGTATAGAGAAAAAGCAAAGTATATTGTGTTATTGTCCTATTTTGTAGTATCAAAAAAAATAAAAAAAAATGATTGAAAATTATGACATGTCTAAACGATAAATATAAATATGAGAATATCTAAAATTAAGGGGTAGACTCTCTTATACTTTGTTCCTATTTCGTAGAGTTGTTTGTCATAGAGAGGAGCATTTTTCAAAGAAAAAAGGGCAGGATCATATTGTAAATAAATTGATCGAAGCACATCTTTGGCGTCCCTCCCTAGTATTTTAGATGGTATTTTTGAGGCGAGTCTTGGAATAGGGTGTTCTTCTAATGCCTATAGGGGTGAGATTGAATAGGAAGTAATTGGCTATTGGATGTTCGCCCGTGCCATATGGCGAATGCCCAAGAGCTCGAGCTTTTTGAGTTTTTTTTTTTATTTTCAAGTTTCAACCAAAAACACATAATTTCTTTCGCAAGGCTTTGTTGCCTCCACACCTTTTATCTTTTTATTTTTATTGATTTTAAGATACGGTTATTCTCTACTATCATGACTAGAATGCTAATCTATGGGTTGGAGTTTAAACCTCGATGCTTCATGGTTCGTTTATAGCAAAAATCTCATAATTTATAGCCAAAATATGTTAAAATTCAGTAAAGGTCATTGGTGGGCGTTGGCATCAATTCCAGCATTTTTGATTTGGTGGTGGAATGACCAAAAAAACTGAGTCCAGCCTGTCGCGCCCCACTTTTCGATCGTCGAAATGTATGATGTGTGAAGTGTGGTGTGTGAACGTGTGCAAAGTAAAAGTAAAGGCCATGGGACTTTGGAAAGCGACGATTTGGCCAAAAAATAGTTTTAAAAAGGGTTTTGAAATGAAAAGTTTGGAGTCGCCACTTGGTAATGGTTTAAGGTGTACCAAGTCACCCAAAAATGAGTTTTAAAGTCAAGTAGTAATAAACCCTTTTTAAAACGACTCCTAGTCTACGTAAACCAAAGAAAAAGGTTCGGGAGTCACGTTTGACAAAGGGGAAGGCAAGGATAGAATCCAAGGCACCCTTTGACCTAGCCAAGGCTAGTTGCGTTGATTTAATCAAAGATTTTCTTGTTTTAACCAAAGAATTTATTACATTTGAGTGCCCTACATGAATGCAAACCCTAGACCTAGGGGAATTGGGGGAAATTTCCCTTCAAAGGTTGAGTGGTGCCAATCACATTAATTGTGAAGCCCAATATTAATCCTTTGAAGAAGTCACGAATAATGCAAGTGGGACGCAAATGAATGAAATGCATGCGTGCAATGTGAGGACATGAGTTTGAAAAAGTAATAAAAGAAAATAAATATGTAAATGAAAGTGTGCACGTGAGTGGGCAATGTACGGTATGTGAAATGATAATATGAAGTGCATGTGTGCAAGTAATGATAAAAGTGTTCGTGTGCAAGTGAGAGGGAAAGTGAAAGTGTAATGATGGAGTGGACTTAGAATGCATGAGCCTAGGGAATTCATGCATATTGGGACGGGGAGACCTAAATCGCGACTCAATTTGCCCTTTTATAGAGAGGATATAAGCGTGCTAAGGCTTTAGAAAAAGCCACACTCGTCTATATCCCATATTTAAGGGGACTCTCAAGCAAATGAACCCTGTAACTAGCATGAAATGCAAAAATCCTAAAATGGAGGGAAAAGGGGTTCGAGGGGCATGCAAAATGATAAAACTAAAAAGAATGCATGACATGTAGTGAACACGCAGATATGCACTATCGAAAGGGAAATCCTAAGGGTCTAGCGTTGGACTAGCCCATCTATGCATTCCGACTAGCGTTGGACTAGCGGAAACGATAACAGAAGCCACAACTAGCGTTGGACTAGTGTGGTGACGTACATTCATCCATTCCATTTATTCATAGCTATGAAAGCAAGTAGGCATGCCAAAACGCTCGTAAACACGTAGCACGTAGCACTTAGCATGTTCGACTAGATGCAATGCCCTAACAAAGCAAATTAACACATAGCAACTAAGCATGCAAGCCACGTAAGCCAATTAAAGCCCTAACTATTACATTTGCTAGCTAGGCACATGACTTTGACAGGTCTTCATTGAATGCTCCTCCAAGCCCTATCTATTACATTAGGGAAACCCTACTACAATCTAAAAGGGGGAAAAGGAATAAAATAATTAAATCCCTAGCTATTACAAGCCAAGAGGTGTACACATACCCCATAATGAATAACTTAAATAAAAAGCAAAAGTAATAAAGCAAATGAAAGGAATTAAAGAAAGGCAAAGAAAGCAAAGTAGACATGCATATTCACATAACACGTAGGAGCACGTAGGAAAAAATAAACTCAAGAATATAGAAGTTACCTCCCTCGCAACGGAAATCGAGTAAATGAGATATTAGTTTCAAAACATAAAAAGGTCAAGGTACCAATTTATTTGGCAAATAATCACAAAGGATAAAAAAATAAGCATGAATTTGAATCAATTAAATCATGTAGACTACCCACATTCAAGAAGTCAAAGGAAGAAAGGACTTGATTGCAAAAATGAACAAAGTTTTGGGGTCAAAATTAAAGAAAAATAAAGTTCAGGGACCTATTTGCAATTAAAGCAAGGACCGAATTGAAAGAAGTTGAAAATGTCCAGGGCCACAATACAATTAGGGAGAAATTCAGGGACTGATTTGCAAAATCGTTTTCTGGTTTCTTAATGGACCAAGCCATTGGGCCATCTTATTTATTTGTTTGGGCCAAAAATCATTCGGCCCAATCGGAAGTCCAAGGAAAACAATCTGGCTAGCCCACCATTTTCACTAATCTAGCCCATACAAAATTAAGGGCCTCAAGTTTTCAAGCCCAAATCATAAACCCAGAAGAAGCAAACCAAAATCCATTAGCCCAACCCAACTAAGTATTATTACCCGAAAACCTAAACCATACCTAAACCCAACAAGATTAGTAAATTAACTAAAATCATCAAGCCACAATTATGATCTAAATCCCCGAATTAATTTATCCCACAAAGTCACATAAAATAGGCAAACATAGGATTAAGCTTAGGAGGGTGAAATTAGTTCAGCTTTTCCAATTTTGGGGTCACATCAGAACAAGGGGGAACTTGAGGGATTCAAATGTAACCAAAGCAGGGACCTAATTGAAGGACTTATGCAGGTGTTGGAGGCAAATTATGAAGCTCAGAAAATGCAGGACCAAATCATAAAACAAAAAGAAAATGGAGGGACTGAAACTTCAATTTAAGCAAGTATTCATCTTCCCCAATTGAATTCAACATCAGACCAACATTGCTGCTTTCTTACGAAGGAAAAATGTCCGAAAAAAAACTTCAGACTCACATGAATCTTTTCTCATCTGAATTCATATCATTAAATCGATTTCATGCAAGAAGGGCAATTAAGAAAACAAAGCCCATCAAATACTGCTTTTATTCATGAAAAACGACACCGACTACTTGTTCTCTTCATCCGAAAAATGCAGATAAATCACCTTTGAATCAGAAATTTCAATCAAGCAATTCGTCGAACAGGTTAGGGGCGTTAGAAAATTCACTACTTTTTTGTTCCATTGGAGCTACAATTGGCCCCAAAATTATCAACAACAACAAGGATTCTTGCCCAGTCAACATACAAAGCATATGTATCTCAAAGAAACATGAACAATCAGCACAAAATTGAAACAAAATGCTCCCAGCAAACCATTTCAATAACTTGACCGAAACTGAAATTTAACAAGAGAAGAAAAAACTTACGGTGCTCTTGCTTGGTGAAATTTGTAAACGACGGCAGATTCCAGCGGTGTGCTTTAATCATAGCATCCAACCCAAACCCATCTCCTTCTTCGACATATCTCTCAAATTCTGGGATTCAGGACCTTCACCATAACTCACATCCCATTTACACAAGAAATTGCACAGAAAGGCAGCCTTAACAAATCAATCTTCAACCCAAAATTAACTCTCTGTTTGAAAACTTCACTAAACAGCAAGTCGGTAGCTGAGATTCAATAGAAGAAAAAGGAGAAATAAAAAATGGAGAAAATAAAGAGGCTTCCGTATCATATGCGCTTTGGGTGGCGGTGAAATGGTGGCGTGGGTGGAGTACTGGTGCCTTGGTGGTGGGTATGAAGTTAACGGGAAGGTTTTCTGCTGTAACTGAGGAAACAGGGACAAAGACCTCAGGGTAAAGGTTCGTCGGTTGAGGGCTGACTGGGGAGTAAAATATTTGGACCGATAAAGAAGAAGAAGGTATCAATATGGAAAGAAATCGAGAGAGATAAAAAAATGATTCCTCCTCCGCTTCTCGTTTCTTTTCCCAGAAAATTTTTCTCCTGCCCGAGCTTCTCTTCCATCCTGATCAACCCTTGTCCGCCGCTCTTTTCTTGCTGTTTCTTGCCCTCATCCTCTGCCCTGATCTCTTCCTTCTTAGCCCCAAAACTCCAGCTGCTTTTCCGCTTCCCATTCTCTGTTTTTTATCTAGCCTGAAGCCCCAAAACTTCCCCAGCTTTCCCCTTGTTCCGGCCGAAGCTCCCTCTTTGCTCTCTTTCCCCTCTTTTTTAGCCGAAACCCCTCTGCTTTTCCTTAGCTCCTCAGCCGTCAACTCTTGCTGTTTTTCTCTCCGCCCCCGTTCTGATTTTTCCCTTTCTCCGTTTTCGTTGTTTTTGCCGTAGCTCCCTTTTTCAAATTGTCCCCCCTTGCGGCTACTGTTTCTTTTTCTACTTATATGGCCTCAACCCTAAAACTCAGCCATCTTAAAAAATTTGCAGCCAAGGGCTGCCTTGAATGAACAAAACGCAGCTTGCATGCGCAACTCTTTTTTTTTTTTTTTTTTTTTTTTTTTTTTTTTGAATGAACAAAAGTAGAAATGACTAAAATAGCCAAACAAAATTTCTATTTTTCCCTTTTCCCCTTTTCATGATTTCTCTTTTTCCTTTTTTTTTTCAAGAAATTCTATGATAAAAACTTAAAAAATAAAATAAAACTAGAAACTAAAAACTAAAAACTAAAAAACGAACACGACAAATAAAAATACTAAAAATGAAATTACACCAAAAATTTGGTGTCTACAGTTTGCCCCTCTTTGTCTGAGTTTTGAAAAAACTTGAGACAAAGAAGTAGACACCAAATACATACCTGTGTTATTTGGCTGCAAAAGATTCCAATGAACAAGAATTCTAATACGGGACTGACCCGAACATGAAAAATAAGACGGGACTGACCCGAACAGGAGTTAAAACGGGACTGACCCGAACAGGAATTTAAACGGGACTGACCCGAACAGAAATTTAAACGGGACTGACCCGAACAGGAATTTAAACGGGATAGACCCACGGGATAGACCCAAACAGAAATTTAAATTGGATGAATTGAAGTGAGATGGAGTATTGGTGGGGTTGACCCATGTTTATTGGTGATGCAAATGAAAGAAGCGAAATGAAGTGTTAATGGGACTGATCCACGTTCCAGTGGCTGTGAAAATGAAATGTCTCGACAATCGGACAGCGGGATCAAACCCGAGCCTGCCGTGATGAACTTGAGTTGATTTTTTGATTTTTTGATTTTTGGATTTTTTTGGATTTTTTTGATTTTTTGATTTTTCTGATTGATTTTTTTGTTTTTTTTTTGAGGGAACCTTTTCACAATTTGCCCCAGTATGATGAATTGGTCAGTGAGACGACATCTGAGCCTGACGGGGTGTGGACGGTCAGCGGGATAAAACCCGGTCTTGCCGAGATTGGCGGGATAAAACTCGGTCCCAATGTGATAAAAGCGGTCAGCGGGATTAAACCCGGTCCTGCCGAGATTGGCGGGATAAAACCCGGTCCCAATGTGAGATAAGCGGTCAGCGGGATAGAACCCGGTCCTGCCGAAATAAGCGGTCAGCGGGATAAAACCCGGTCCTGCCGAGGTGAGCGGTCAGCGGGATCAAACCCGGTCCTGCCGAAGTGAGCGGTCAGCGGGATTAGACCCGGTCCTGCCGAGATTGGCGGTCAGCGGGATTATACCCGGTCCTGCCCCGGTCCTGCCGAAATAAGCGGTCAGCGGGATAAAACCCGGTCCTGCCGAGGTGAGCGGTCAGCGGGATAAAACCCGGTCCTGCCGAAGTGAGCGGTCCGAAGTGAGCGGTCAGCGGGATTAATTTCCTGCCGGAGAAGCGGGAGAAACCCGGTCCTCGAGATTGGCGGGATGAAACCCGGTCCCAATTTGATAAAAAGCGGTCAGCGGGATTAAACCCGGTCCTGCCGAGATTGGCGGGATAAAACCCGGTCCCAATTTGATAAAAAGCGGTCAGCGGATTAACCCGGTCCTGCCGAGATTGGCGCGATGAAACCCGGTCCCAATTTGATATTTGAAATGTTGGCGGCACAAAACTCAGGCCCAACTTGATATTTGAAATGTTGGCGGCACGAAACTCAGGCCCAACGTGATATTTGGAATGTTGGCGGCACGAAATCCAGGCCCAACGTGATATTTGGAATGTTGGCGGCACGAAGTCCAGGCCCAACGTGATAAAGTGATGTTCAGTGGGATAAGACCCAATCCTGCCATTCAAGATACAAGAAATTGAATTTGATTTTCCAAGAAGCAAGAGTTTGACCTTTGATTTTTGATTTTTGACTTCTGAATTTTTCTGATTTTTCGAGAGAATTTTCAAAAATAATTTGCCCCAGTGTAGGGCCTTCTCTTCTTTCTTCTCTTTCTTCGGCATCAGCCTTCCACAAACCCAGAAGCTTTCCGTCGATTTCAACTGTGAATATCTGCACAGGGGGTTTATATGCACTCAAATTTTCATGAAACAGGCAGCGTGATTAATTTGAAAGTCTTGCTTGAGTCTTTGACGAAATCCTCAAATGGACTATAAAAATTTTGCCCCAGTGTGGGCTTGTTTTGTGAAATCTTGCAAATAAAAATTTTGCCCCAGTATGGGCCCATTTGATTGCAAAAATTGGTTTGGATGCCTTTCCATTTATTTGAAAATTGCAATTGGTCTTCCTAACATATCATGTGAAAGAAATTGAAATGTCCTGCTTAAACTCATATAACAAATTTCATGATGAATTTCTCAAAATAATGCCAAATTACGAAAGATTTCTTCCCCACTTTAGCATCAATGCTTTGGGTGATGGGTCACCATTTCTGAGTGGTTCATCTTTCAGGACCAATCAAGTGACTTTATTTTTTAAATGGCTAAGGAAATAGGAAGTCAGAATTTGTCTCATTTGTGTACCCCAGTTGTGTGTAACCCATTCAATGTCACATCTTAGTGAAAGCAAAGAGTTTGTCACCCTTATTTCTTAAGAAAACTTAGTCAACGTATAAGCTTCATGGGCTTGCAAAATTTTGGGTAGGAATGATAGCTAAACATGTGAAATCTGGTTATACCCTTATGATCATGAGTGATCAATGGATTTTTATGAGCATAATCCTCACTTTGGATTGTCATGAAGGAACAAGTCAACGATGGACTTTTATGGGCTTGTAATTTGGCTTGAAAACGATAGCTAAAGAAATAATTTCCAAAGGACATTGCACCGAAGATCGCATTTTTCGACACTGCCCTCATCTGGACTCCAGATTCTTGGACTTTGTTTAACTTTTTATCATCACCCAACAGGGTCTCTCAGCATCAAATCTATTTTGCACCTTTCTTTTGCATTCATTTCGCTCATTTTTCTTTTCTTTTTCCCCCTTCGCGGGGTTTCACATGAAGAGCAGTGTCAACCTCACACCTAATCAATTCAGAATACAGCAAAAATTTTCCGGCATCAGAAATTTTCTTGACAGGGCCATTGCAAAGAACAGGAGTCAGGACTTTCGGCTTTGTAATGGGGTCAGGTGGAGTGTTTAGAAAAGTTAAAGCTTGAAGGCAGATTTCAAGAGTGGTTTGAAGAATCTGAGATCGCATTGTTGCGTCAACCCTATTTGAGGGTTAAATCAGAATTTGCCCCAGTTTATGCTCAATTGAGGCTTTTCACTTTCATTTGTTTTCTTTTTTTGACTTTCCGGCTTTTTTGCCATTCTTTGAAACTTTCACAAAATTGCCCCAGTTTATTTTTGAACTGAGGTTCTCTTTTCTTCTTTTGCTTTTGATTTTGTGGCTTTTCACTTTTCACTTCTTGAAACTTTTTCTTTTCAACACAAACTTGCCCTAGTGTGGGGTTTGCGATTCTCAGGGGTTGCCAAACGAAATTATCCATTCTGATGGCTCAAAAGGGATAACTAGGGATAGATGCTTGATCGGAAAAGAAGAGGGCCTGACCGTTATTCCGTTCCTTACAATAACTCCGAAAGGAAACTTTCATTAATGGAAAATTTTTGGCATGTATCTGAATTAACTGATTGAGGAGGACCCTTGTTCATCCATATTTGTGAAACGTTGGCGATCCACGCGGACAAATCTCTTCCCTTTCTTTTTCCAAAAAATGGAAACCCAGATAGATTCAAATTTCTCCAATTTGTGATTCCCTCTTTTCTTTTCTTTTGGCATTTTTGCTTTTCCCCTTTTCTTTTCTTTCAAAATTTCCCAATCTCCTTCCCCAATGTGGGGTGCGATCATATGTGCACTCAAAAAGAACCACCAATTTTTGCTCAAATGGGGATGCAAGGGATAAACAGTGTTTAGGATTGTAGAAGCGATGGCCAAAGCATCATTCTTACACCTCATGACAACCAAAGTAACGAAATGATTATTAAAAATCCATTCCCCTTTTAGATAGTTGAAAATTTTCCAATGAAGGGTAGTGATCATTAAGACCCTTATTTGAAACGAAATTATTCTTTTAGAGGCTCAAATGGGAGAGCAAATGATAAAAATCTGTATAGGTAATGAAACGAATGCTTGAAGTATCATTCCAAATTTTCCAAACAAATAAGAACAATGCACATTTTGCTTTCACTTAGATGTGATTGAACCAGATTAGACGCCTTGAACATTTTCAAGCAAAAGTTGCCCCAATTTACAATTTATCAATCAATGTGACTGATTTTATTTTGGAATTAAGTGAAGGAGAAAGGTATCTCATAGGGCCTTTTGAGTGACCGTTCACTCTCTTTCTTTCTGAGCACTCTTATTGTACAGGTTGGAACACCAATCGAGGGTAAGGATTTTAGGAAGCATACACTTGTGAAATTCAGGCTATAGGTTGAAAAATCTCAAATTGGGTCTTATTTCTCAAAAATCATCATGAAATCTCCAATGAGTAAGAATAAAGAATGAAATGTACATAAATATACGCAAAACAAAAATTATCCAAAAAATTTTATTGTTGAAAAAGTTTGAAACAAAATTGCTCAATCAATTATGATACAAATGAGAAGAGAGAAACTCGTAAAGAGCTCAACACATACACTTTTTGTCTCCTTTTCTTTTGGAACAAAATGTATTAACAAATCAAATAAATAGAATTTCCCCTTTAGAAATAATTACAAAATCTCTCAGAGGCTTTAGCATAGAGCTTCCAGTGTAATCTTCAAGCTTTATTGGATCAAAATTATCAGATATAGAAGAATATTCTCGCCTTATTGAAACATTTTTACAAATGCAGGGGGAGGGGAAAACAAAAAGAAAAATACCCAGAGTCAGTAAGTAAGAATATAAAATCGGTATGCATGTCCTATGGGGGAACCCTTTTATGCCAAGGGTAGGCCTAGCATGAAAATGCAATCCTCTAGGGTAAGCACTATACCATACCTGACGGATCTGATCAACTCATTGAGTGAAAAATAATTTGAAAAATTTGGCCATTGGAATGAGAAGGGACGTTTGTCAAAATAAGGACCTCGTCCGCAGGGATTGGTCACTTTTGATCGAAACAAGATTTTGCAAAAACGCACGGGTTTGACCTTGACGAACTTCCTATCAAAGAGATTGGAATTCGTTGATAGAATTTCTCAGTGAATTACGGGTCAAAACCCCAATTGATCAAGTGATTGGATGCAATGGACGGTTTTCTTCAAAATTGACTAGATTTCCCAATTTGGAATTTGACAATGAAACCCCAATAGGGCAAATGGATTGAATGAAGTTGACAATTTATTTAAAATCGACCGAATTACCCTAAAAAGGGAAACAGGTCAAATGAATTGAATGAAATTTATCCAAAATTAATCAGATCACCCTAAAAAGGGTAAATTGATCAAATAGATTGAACGAAACATGATTTATTCAAAATCGGCTCGGTTGCCCTAAAAATAGGTAAATTGGCCAAATGAATGATTGATTCAAAAATCAGCCGAATGACCCTAAAAAGGGTAAATTAGTCAAATGAATTGACGATTTATTCAAAATTGACCGGATGACCCTAAAAAGGGTAAATTGGTCAAATGACTTGACGATTTATTCAAAATCGACCGAATGACCCTAAAAAGGGTAAATTGGTCAAATGAATTGATGATTTATTGAAGAATCGACCGGATGACCCTAAAAAGGGTAAATTGGTCAAATGACCCTAAAAAGGGTAAATTGGCCAAATGAAATGAATTTATTCAAAAATGATTAGATTGTACTAAAATTGAATGAATTGAAAAAAAAATGGATTGGATAAGATGGATGATTTGTTCAAAAATCGATTGAATTATTCGCCCATTGGGTGGTTTCAAGAAATCATTACAATGCCTTGGTCTATGAGCCTCTAAAATCAAAATTTGGCCTCTATATTTATCATCTCAACCATGAGGAATCGCTCGTGAATTTTCTTCAAATTAATATCCTTTACGCAAGGGATTTTTACCAATTTTTGATAAAACGGCCAAAAAGTGATTATTAGATGCTCATATTCCAAGAATCACTCTATGAAAATGATCGGATCTTTACCTTACCTTGTGCACTACCCCTTCGGATGGTACGAGAAAGGTAAACGTGCAAGTCTCATTTGGATTATATATCCGAGACATGGGGGGGTTCATTCCTAACACGGGATCCCCTAAATGACATTCCCTTTCTAGGGTTTATGCATGATGCCATTTTATTAAAGCGATATAAACATGTGACAAACATGGCCTAAAGGATATAAATAATGCAACAGGGGAAAGGTCTAAAAATGAAATGTATTTATTGAAAATCAAGTGCAATAACTGAAATTTAAACATGTGAGCTATCTAGTGGGTGAGTCACTAAAAGAGTGCCAAAAAGGGCCTCTTATTGCTAAGGCATATGAATGCAAGCCAATAAAACAAAAGAATGGTTAGTGCAATTGATAATACACATAGCACATTGGGAGCAATTAAGAAAAAGAAATAGAATAAAGCAAGTAAAAGGGGTGGAACCCCTTCCCTCGTGCCTAATGTGCTTAAAATAGGGTGAGGCTGACTCTAACCTAGGAAAACGCTAACATGGATGCATGAGGCTGGGGTTCACTAATGCCTAGACTCGATAAAGCTTCGGCTCCCAAGCCTTCAGACCTAAAGGCGAAGGGTCATCACTCCCAGGGCCTTCGGTCGGTGGCTCGAGTGATCCCTTAGGTAGCGCTATGGGCGCAGAGCACACCAGCCGCCTACCCAAGGCGATCGATCCTAATCCTACAAGGCGGTGTGGGAAACGCCCACGAAAAACAAAATAAAATGGGATAAAGCAAGTAAATATGCACGTATGAAGTGTTCCCCTATTTTGAGGGAAGGGGTTGAGAACCACGCGAGGCTCTAAAGGTGACACACCCCCTCCCAAGTGCAATGCAAGCGCGAGATAAATAAGTAAACATACATCCAAACATACATTCATGAGTCGAGGGATTGGTTTGAGACGCGAGTGATGCAAAATCCTAAAAGGGAAAAAAAATGCAACCCTAAAACACCCAAATGTAATATATGAAAAGGTTAAAAGAAGGAAAAGGTTGATTAAATCAAATTTGCTCGGACTCTCGAATTTCCCCAGTGGAGTCGCCAACTGTCGCGCCCCACTTTTCGATCGTCGAAATGTATGATGTGTGAAGTGTGGTGTGTGAACGTGTGCAAAGTAAAAGTAAAGGCCATGGGACTTTGGAAAGCGACGATTTGGCCAAAAAATAGTTTTAAAAAGGGTTTTGAAATGAAAAGTTTGGAGTCGCCACTTGGTAATGGTTTAAGGTGTACCAAGTCACCCAAAAATGAGTTTTAAAGTCAAGTAGTAATAAACCCTTTTTAAAACGACTCCTAGTCTACGTAAACCAAAGAAAAAGGTTCGGGAGTCACGTTTGACAAAGGGGAAGGCAAGGATAGAATCCAAGGCACCCCTTTGACCTAGCCAAGGCTAGTTGCGTTGATTTAATCAAAGATTTTCTTGTTTTAACCAAAGAATTTATTACATTTGAGTGCCCTACATGAATGCAAACCCTAGACCTAGGGGAATTGGGGGAAATTTCCCTTCAAAGGTTGAGTGGTGCCAATCACATTAATTGTGAAGCCCAATATTAATCCTTTGAAGAAGTCACGAATAATGCAAGTGGGACGCAAATGAATGAAATGCATGCGTGCAATGTGAGGACATGAGTTTGAAAAAGTAATAAAAGAAAATAAATATGTAAATGAAAGTGTGCACGTGAGTGGGCAATGTACGGTATGTGAAATGATAATATGAAGTGCATGTGTGCAAGTAATGATAAAAGTGTTCGTGTGCAAGTGAGAGGGAAAGTGAAAGTGTAATGATGGAGTGGACTTAGAATGCATGAGCCTAGGGAATTCATGCATATTGGGACGGGGAGACCTAAATCGCGACTCAATTTGCCCTTTTATAGAGAGGATATAAGCGTGCTAAGGCTTTAGAAAAAGCCACACTCGTCTATATCCCATATTTAAGGGGACTCTCAAGCAAATGAACCCTGTAACTAGCATGAAATGCAAAAATCCTAAAATGGAGGGAAAAGGGGTTCGAGGGGCATGCAAAATGATAAAACTAAAAAGAATGCATGACATGTAGTGAACACGCAGATATGCACTATCGAAAGGGAAATCCTAAGGGTCTAGCGTTGGACTAGCCCATCTATGCATTCCGACTAGCGTTGGACTAGCGGAAACGATAACAGAAGCCACAACTAGCGTTGGACTAGTGTGGTGACGTACATTCATCCATTCCATTTATTCATAGCTATGAAAGCAAGTAGGCATGCCAAAACGCTCGTAAACACGTAGCACGTAGCACTTAGCATGTTCGACTAGATGCAATGCCCTAACAAAGCAAATTAACACATAGCAACTAAGCATGCAAGCCACGTAAGCCAATTAAAGCCCTAACTATTACATTTGCTAGCTAGGCACATGACTTTGACAGGTCTTCATTGAATGCTCCTCCAAGCCCTATCTATTACATTAGGGAAACCCTACTACAATCTAAAAGGGGGAAAAGGAATAAAATAATTAAATCCCTAGCTATTACAAGCCAAGAGGTGTACACATACCCCATAATGAATAACTTAAATAAAAAGCAAAAGTAATAAAGCAAATGAAAGGAATTAAAGAAAGGCAAAGAAAGCAAAGTAGACATGCATATTCACATAACACGTAGGAGCACGTAGGAAAAAATAAACTCAAGAATATAGAAGTTACCTCCCTCGCAACGGAAATCGAGTAAATGAGATATTAGCTTCAAAACATAAAAAGGTCAAGGTACCAATTTATTTGGCAAATAATCACAAAGGATAAAAAAATAAGCATGAATTTGAATCAATTAAATCATGTAGACTACCCACATTCAAGAAGTCAAAGGAAGAAAGGACTTGATTGCAAAAATGAACAAAGTTTTGGGGTCAAAATTAAAGAAAAATAAAGTTCAGGGACCTATTTGCAATTAAAGCAAGGACCGAATTGAAAGAAGTTGAAAATGTCCAGGGCCACAATACAATTAGGGAGAAATTCAGGGACTGATTTGCAAAATCGTTTTCTGGTTTCTTAATGGACCAAGCCATTGGGCCATCTTATTTATTTGTTTGGGCCAAAAATCATTCGGCCCAATCGGAAGTCCAAGGAAAACAATCTGGCTAGCCCACCATTTTCACTAATCTAGCCCATACAAAATTAAGGGCCTCAAGTTTTCAAGCCCAAATCATAAACCCAGAAGAAGCAAACCAAAATCCATTAGCCCAACCCAACTAAGTATTATTACCCGAAAACCTAAACCATACCTAAACCCAACAAGATTAGTAAATTAACTAAAATCATCAAGCCACAATTATGATCTAAATCCCCGAATTAATTTATCCCACAAAGTCACATAAAATAGGCAAACATAGGATTAAGCTTAGGAGGGTGAAATTAGTTCAGCTTTTCCAATTTTGGGGTCACATCAGAACAAGGGGGAACTTGAGGGATTCAAATGTAACCAAAGCAGGGACCTAATTGAAGGACTTATGCAGGTGTTGGAGGCAAATTATGAAGCTCAGAAAATGCAGGACCAAATCATAAAACAAAAAGAAAATGGAGGGACTGAAACTTCAATTTAAGCAAGTATTCATCTTCCCCAATTGAATTCAACATCAGACCAACATTGCTGCTTTCTTACGAAGGAAAAATGTCCGAAAAAAAACTTCAGACTCACATGAATCTTTTCTCATCTGAATTCATATCATTAAATCGATTTCATGCAAGAAGGGCAATTAAGAAAACAAAGCCCATCAAATACTGCTTTTATTCATGAAAAACGACACCGACTACTTGTTCTCTTCATCCGAAAAATGCAGATAAATCACCTTTGAATCAGAAATTTCAATCAAGCAATTCGTCGAACAGGTTAGGGGCGTTAGAAAATTCACTACTTTTTTGTTCCATTGGAGCTACAATTGGCCCCAAAATTATCAACAACAACAAGGATTCTTGCCCAGTCAACATACAAAGCATATGTATCTCAAAGAAACATGAACAATCAGCACAAAATTGAAACAAAATGCTCCCAGCAAACCATTTCAATAACTTGACCGAAACTGAAATTTAACAAGAGAAGAAAAAACTTACGGTGCTCTTGCTTGGTGAAATTTGTAAACGACGGCAGATTCCAGCGGTGTGCTTTAATCATAGCATCCAACCCAAACCCATCTCCTTCTTCGACATATCTCTCAAATTCTGGGATTCAGGACCTTCACCATAACTCACATCCCATTTACACAAGAAATTGCACAGAAAGGCAGCCTTAACAAATCAATCTTCAACCCAAAATTAACTCTCTGTTTGAAAACTTCACTAAACAGCAAGTCGGTAGCTGAGATTCAATAGAAGAAAAAGGAGAAATAAAAAATGGAGAAAATAAAGAGGCTTCCGTATCATATGCGCTTTGGGTGGCGGTGAAATGGTGGCGTGGGTGGAGTACTGGTGCCTTGGTGGTGGGTATGAAGTTAACGGGAAGGTTTTCTGCTGTAACTGAGGAAACAGGGACAAAGACCTCAGGGTAAAGGTTCGTCGGTTGAGGGCTGACTGGGGAGTAAAATATTTGGACCGATAAAGAAGAAGAAGGTATCAATATGGAAAGAAATCGAGAGAGATAAAAAAATGATTCCTCCTCCGCTTCTCGTTTCTTTTCCCAGAAAATTTTTCTCCTGCCCGAGCTTCTCTTCCATCCTGATCAACCCTTGTCCGCCGCTCTTTTCTTGCTGTTTCTTGCCCTCATCCTCTGCCCTGATCTCTTCCTTCTTAGCCCCAAAACTCCAGCTGCTTTTCCGCTTCCCATTCTCTGTTTTTTATCTAGCCTGAAGCCCCAAAACTTCCCCAGCTTTCCCCTTGTTCCGGCCGAAGCTCCCTCTTTGCTCTCTTTCCCCTCTTTTTTAGCCGAAACCCCTCTGCTTTTCCTTAGCTCCTCAGCCGTCAACTCTTGCTGTTTTTCTCTCCGCCCCCGTTCTGATTTTTCCCTTTCTCCGTTTTCGTTGTTTTTGCCGTAGCTCCCTTTTTCAAATTGTCCCCCCTTGCGGCTACTATTTCTTTTTCTACTTATATGGCCTCAACCCTAAAACTCAGCCATCTTAAAAAATTTGCAGCCAAGGGCTGCCTTGAATGAACAAAACGCAGCTTGCATGCGCAACTCTTTTTTTTTTTTTTTTTTTTTTGAATGAACAAAAGTAGAAATGACTAAAATAGCCAAACAAAATTTCTATTTTTCCCTTTTCCCCTTTTCATGATTTCTCTTTTTCCTTTTTTTTTTCAAGAAATTCTATGATAAAAACTTAAAAAATAAAATAAAACTAGAAACTAAAAACTAAAAACTAAAAAACGAACACGACAAATAAAAATACTAAAAATGAAATTACACCAAAAATTTGGTGTCTACACAGCCCCAAGAAACCTCAAAATATATCAGCAAGGCTTTTTTAAGAAAAAAAAAAAACCAAGGCCAAATAGTCCATGAGCAAAATGTATCAAACAAGAACTATCTTCTTGAAGACTTGCCACAACTTGTGGAGCAGAACATATACGTTTCATGAAAATCATAATTCCAATGTTCCTTCTGTTAACTGTTAACAGCTTTCCACATTATCAAAAAGAAAGAATGAAAAGACAAATTCAGAACTAGCACATTTAAATTGGAGAGACAATTTAGAAATATAACTAGATTAGAATTGCAATGTAATAGTAGAAAATTAAGCCCAAGTAATTGGGGAAAAGGAATATTTCAACCTTTTGTTGTTTTTCTTATATAAACATCGTAGCTTTGTTACATTAAATCTGTACTAATGACAGAAAATACATCAAGTATTTTAAATATCAAAGAATATGAAGATTCATCAAAACATCCAATATAAAATATTAATAAAAATTACACTTTGAAACTCCAATATGTTATCTAGTACCAATCTTGTTGTTTAGTTTTGATGTGCCCATTCTTGGCGGTAGTGGAATAATAGAAACCATCTGGCCTGATTTCCCAACGACATACATTCAGATGGTAATCATAATCGCCACACATGTCGAAACCCTTGAATACTCGAAAACCGGCTTGTTTTATACCCCACCAAAAACGACAGAAGTATTGGGTCCTTCCAAAGAAGTTCATATGAAAGTCCCAATGGAAATCTTCCTTTGGTTGAAGATAATGAAATCCAAGTTCATTATCCTTGGAAAAGCAGTGTACCCATGTTTGATTTGGCATCAAATTAACCACATGAACTTCATAATGCGGACCATGGATAAAACTGCCAGAAACAGAGCTAATGTTTGCAAACCAAAATGAGCATACAAGAATGCCGAAAAGGATTTTATTTGTGTAGCCCATTTTGGCAATTAAGAACTGTTTTGGTAACTGAAATTGTTAACTGAAATTGTTCAACCTAGCCTTTATATAGTAGCCGTAAGTCTGTTGTAGTGAATAAGCGTAAAATACTCTAAACAGTGAATTACGATAGCCCTTCAGGTTGTTAAGGAAATTCTATTTTAAGCACATTTGATAGCCTTCAAGATATGTATGGTTGTAAAAAGAAAGTAACCACCAAAGAAGGGAAAGCACTTTTTTCTTTTTTCTTTTTTGAAAAAAAAAGTATGATTCTTTGAGGCAGAAATCAAAGTTGGAAAAAAAAAAGAAACAAGAAAGTTATGGTGTGCATAGTCATCTTGACTCTATAAACTACTATGGTACACCTATTGCTTCGTAATTCTAACCTACATGGGTTCATATCTTGTTTTCAATCTTATCCACAAATAGTTCATTATGTACTTTGCAGTTCCAGACGTAGAATCATATTTATGTAATACAACTTACATGTAAATCAGTAGGGTTTTAGTTTTCAAACCCTTGGTGAGAACCAAGCAAGCAGCTAATTTGCCCTTTTATTATTAGGTTGACTTGGGTCATAACAATAATAAACTATAAACATGGTCACGTGTTCATCTAATGAATCATTTAGCTTAAATCATTAATACTTCACATTATTATTTGTCAGATATCAAAACCATAAAGTCTTCAATAGTAGAGCTAGAAGTAAATGTAAATTGACTTGAAAGTAAAATTGCATGTTAAAAGATAGATTAAAAGTAACATAATCGAGAAGGCCTTGATCTACTAGCTGAAATTGAGACTAGGGTTGCATTAGGTTTTAGGGTTATTAAGACCAATGGTCTCATGCAACAATTATTGTTTTCAACCCATATATCTAGTAGTTGGTTTTTTATTTTCCATGTTTTTAATGCTGTATATGGCCGATTACATCAGCTATGTGTCTTTTTTTTTTAAGGATAATTTTAGGAACCTATCTTGAGGTTTCTGAGATGTCACTTTGCACTTTTGAACTTTGAAAATATCAAGTTTTCCTTTTTTAATTTTTTGAAAGCTGTCAGCCCATTTCAAAATATATTATCAAAAATCTAATTTTTGGATGGAGAAGACATTTTCATTCCAAAAATGCACTTTTTTGTCCTCTATTATTTTCTTCAAAATTGAAAGTATATTAATAAAAGCCTGAAAATAAAGACAAACTATGCAAATGTGTAGTTCTGATAGAACACAATATAGTAGTAGGTATTTTACGGTACAAACAATTTATTTTGAAGATTATATTTAAGGTTTTTTGAGCCAAAAAAGATTATTGTGTTATTACAAAGTGTTTTTGGTCAATTTAGAATTTTTTTTCAAATTTTTAGAATTTTTGGAATTTCTTGATTTTTTTTTTGTCTAGATTGATGGCTCAAAAACTAGAAAAAAGACAAAATGTTTAAAATTACGTCTACAATCTCATTTGAGGTGTTCTCAAAGACTAAGAAGTTATTTTTTATTGGAAATTATTTTCATATGAATTCAAGGATTTATAAATTGTGTACAAGTTTTCTAAAGTTTCTAATTTTCGTTTAGATTAATGGATTGAAAACTAATAAAAGATAAAATTTTGAACTGTATTTGTAAAAACTTATTTCAGGTGCTTTTCAAGGTGCAAAATGTTAGTTTCATCATGGTAAAATTTTTTGGGTGACTTTTATGAGTTCTTTAAATTGTTTAGAATTTCTAAATTTTATTATATTTCTAGTGCACATGGAAACTATTAAAAGGTTCCCCAACCTTGTTAACTTCTTATAATTCTTATTTAAAAAACCATATCAACCAAGTTTTCAAAAATTAGGGAATTAACTTGGTTTGTTATGAAAATAAAAGGGTTCACAAGAAAATGGCAAGATTGGAATGAAAACATACTCTTTATCCAAAAACAACTTTTTAATAATATATTTAGGAATTTTTTAACAATGTTATCAAAAAAGTTAAAATAAAAAAGGTAAGTGATAATTTTCAAAATTAAGAGGTGCTAAGTGATATGATTATAAAAACTCAAGGGAGGTTTCTGAAATTATCTAAAATAAAAGTCACAAAACATTTTTTTAACTAAACTACAAAACAGTTATTCCTTCAAAATAGCCCTATTATTTTTGTATGCAGGCTTGTTTTGGACCTGTTAATGTAGAATAATAATATATATCACCGGTTAACTCATCACCGGTTTATCACCACCTATGACCTATGTAGAGTGATGACATGGAACAAGGTTTTATTTCCCATCTTTAAGGAATAATGATATGGCAATAATTATGTAGAATATATATCAAATTAATAAAATTCCATAAGGTTGTTCTGATGGGTGCCATTCGAGCACTCGTTAACACACCTAACATTCACTTTAACTAACCATAGGTCCGTTTGGATTAACTGTTTTTGGGGTTGTTTTTAAAAAACAACACTGTAGCATTTCGTTTTTGAAATACAAGTCCGTTTTGATTAGTTATTTTTTAAAAACTATATGAAAAACTTTTACTGTAGATATTTTTTGGATTATTTTTAGAGGTATTTTTAAAACATATTTTTGAGTTTTTTTATAATTTATAATTTATAATTTTTATAATTTTATATTTATATACATTTATGCATTTATAATACATTTATAAATATTTATAAATAAATGTATTTATATATTTATATAAAAATATATAAATGTATTATAAATGTATTATATTATATATAATACATAATATAAATATATTTATAAATGTATAAATGTATATTATTATAAATGTATAGATTATAAATTATAAATTATAAATTTTATATTTTTATATAAATATACATTTATGCATTTATAATACATTTATAAATATTTATAAATAAATATATTTATATATTTATATAAAAATATATAAATGTATTATATTATATATAATACATAATATAAATATATTTATAAATGTATAAGTGTATATTATTATAAATGTATAAATTATAAATGAATATTATATAAATGTATAAATTAATATATTATAAATATATATTAATATTATGTATAAATGAATTAATATAATTAATATAAATGTATAAATATATTAAAATTATGTAGAAATGTAAAATTAATTTTGTGTATATTAATATAAATGTATCAATGTATTACAAATGTATTATATTATATATAATGCATAATATAAATGTATACTATAAATATACATAAATATATATAATATGTATAAAAGTACATTTATATAAATGTATAATATATATAATATATAATATATTATATATTATATATTATTTATATAATATTTAATATTTATATAAATATATTAAAATATATTTTAAATAAAATAAAATATTTATAATATGAATAAATAAATATAGAAATATTTAATATATATAATATACATTAATTTTAATTATAAATATTATAATATTATAAATATGGTGTTTATATAATATTTCAATTTGTAATATTTATTGTATATTTCATTATATTAATATTTATATAATATATAATATATAAATGTATAATATAAAATTTTCAATTTGTATAATATACATAATATTGTATATATATAGTATAATATACATAATATAATATATTATACATAATATACATTTATAGAAAATTAAATTATATATATTATATATTATACATAACATTATTATACATTATTATGTACACATATAATGTACATAATATTTATGTATTATATATTATATTATATTATGTATAATATACAATATTATGTATAATATTAATGTATATAATATTTATATAATATATAATATATAAATATATAATTTTCAATTTGTATTATTCAATTTATATTAATATAATATATATACATATAATATACATAATTGAAATTTACAAATTGAAAAATACATATTAAATATGTATATTTGGAGTTGTTTTTGATATAATGTTTGGATATGGTGTTTTTGGAATTGTTTTTGAAATACACATTTACTGTAGCATTTGGAATGTGAAAAACAGTTTTTCAAAAACAGAAGCAAAAATAAGGAGCATAGATATATACATACTAACAATTATTATTCTCTTTTGTATTTATATACTTTTGCTATTTAATATTGCCTATCCTTTCTTGTATTTATTTTACTTTCCCTAATTAATATTATATTTCAAAAAATATAACACACAAAATATATTTTAATGAATGCCCTATCATTAGACAGACCGATTTTATAATGCATAATTATTCTTTTAAGCTTACCTTATATAATATCTATACAAAATCAATTAAGGTTTGATATTTGTAAGTTTTCAAACTAATAACTAGATGTCAATTTGGAATGTTTCTATCTTTTCTAATCATTGTTGTTAGTATACTTGAATGATTAGCTTTCATACTACTAAATTAGTGCAAGATGAGGAATACTTGGTGCCTAAGGACACTATTGTAAAGCTCAATATGAGCCTCCGCTCAAGTTTGTATAGCTTGTTTTTTATATCAATAATATTTCAAACGGTTCCCTAAAAAAAAATAGTATACTCTAGAGCTAATCATTGTTACTTTCTGCCAAGGACCAAATAGAACATGTACAATTAACTAAGGACCAAATTTACTAATGAGCTAATCATTGTTATTTTGTAACTTTTTTACAACTTGGAAATGAATTACACGACTTGTCGAGTCTACTTGAATTAAAGATGCTTATGGAATTGCTTCAAAAAAAAAAAGATGCTTATGGAGTCTGTGTGAATTCATGGACGAAAAAGGTGGGGAGTAGAGAGCATGGATTGTGAATAAACGTAAAGCTAATTGGAGTAGTTTTTATACTCTGGAAATGCTTTCCATATGTGTATTAGAAAACTTGATAAAAATTGAAAATTACTCAAATACAAATTTTTCTAAATTAAAATAAATATAAATTCAATTTTATAATATATCATTGACTGTGGCACATCTTACGTAGACATCCATGTAGGAGGTGATGCATCGGTGATGAAAAACTGATAATATATATTAAATTATTAAGGTAAGGGTAATGACCAATGGCAGAGCTACATCTATAGAGCCAGAGCAAATTTGCCTAAACAACAAAATTGCCCTTCATAGAGCAACACCTCAATTTCCTACCATTTTGATCCTTGCCCCTTTCTTTTGGGTTAAAAGCATTAAATCCCCATGAACTTTACCATTAGTTGCGATTTGTCTCCTTGAACTCAATAAAAAGGCACTTTATTCTCCTATTTAATATTTTAAGACAAAAGAACCCTTACTATTCGATTTTGTTTCTTTTGTAGTCACCCTTGTTTTTCTTTTCCATTACTGTCTTTTATATTTTAATTTTCCATTTTATTTTTACTATTTTCTTATTTTTCACTTCTTTTGTACCACTATTTTGTTTCACTTTCCTATTGGTATTACTAATTCCATGCTTATTATAATATTGTAATTATCTTTTATTCATGATTTCATTCTTGTTTTAGTTATTGACATTATTAGAAAACTAATATATGTTTGTCTTAATCAAAAAGTGTATATAATTAACAATTTTATTATTTAAAAAGATATTAGCAGACTAGAACTTTAAATTACTTAATATTTAAAAGTATATTCCAAAAAATAAGGTAACTAATATTTTTATTTAATTTTTTATGTGTAGTTGATTAATTACTATGACATTACAATGTGAATTTGTTACTGTAGCTAAAAATTAATTTGTTCTAAATAAGGCTTGGTGTATTAAAGGGAAGCATAATACTTTTTTTTCGTCAAAAAATTTAGAGAGTGCAGTAGTACACTTGTCTCATCTACTCTAACCCCATAGAAACCCAATTGGACTGCCCCTGCCTCGTAAAAAAATTTTAAAAAAATTTGCTGATAGTTTTCTTTCCCCCAATTTGGCTCTCTTTCTCTTCCATAGTTTTTTTTTTCAACCACTCATCTCTAGCTTCGTACCTTGTGCCGAAGAAAAGATTATCGATATTGTTCTTGTTATTCTTAATATATATATATATATATATAAATATATATGTATATATGTTCATGAGAATGAGGCTTGTTTCGGAAAGCACAAAAAATCTGGATTTGTTTGGATAGATTATTATTTGCAAAGATATTTTGATTTTATCGTAAACATTTTGTCTCAATTATCTTTGTTTGGATAGATTATTCTTTGCAAAGATATTTTGATTTTATCGTAAGCATTTTGTCTCAATTATTTTTTTATATTCCCAACAACTACTTCTATATCTTACATACACCATCATAAAAAGTGAAATAGTATTTTTTAGTAAATAATTTTCCTAAATAACCTTTTATCCATAATTTTGATAAATAAAACATTCTTGTTGTTTTGAACTCCTAAATAGTGTTTGGATAGCAAAAATATCTCAAATAAAATTTCGTTTGCATCATAAATACATTTTTAACCCACTTTTTTATATTTCCAATCATCTTTTTATCTCACATACATCACATTACAATTTTATGCTACAGTAATTATTTCAAATAATACTCTATTCTTTGTTTGGATAGAGTATTATTTGAAATATTATTTGGAATAATTACTGTAGTACTTTTTGTGATGTGATATATGTGAGATAAAAAAGTAATTGAGAATATAAAAATGTGAGTTGGAAAATGTGTTTATGATGCAAGCGAAGTATTATTGGAGATATTATTATTGGTACACAATTTTCCCAAATAACCTTTTATCCATAATTTTGACAAATAAAATGCTCTTTTTGTTTTGAACTCCATAAAGAACACATGAATAAAAAAAAAAAAAAAAGGCCGAAGCTGACAGATCTGGATTGTACATGGTGCCTTGCACTATGCTTGTGCCCACCGAACGCCGCCTCCCTTAGCCCGATCCCCAACTCTCAGCCTATCATTTGGGCTTAATTGCAAGGTGCTTAACTTTTGTTTGCCATCTTCCTTCCCCCATCCGACTGTCTTCTCCTCTCCTCTGTGCGTGGGTGTTGTTTCTGCCTAGTCTTTCATTCCTTGCCTGCTAAAGAGGCTATAGTAGAAACAAATCATTCTTTGAGTGTGGGGTGTTTTCGCGTAAATTGTAGTAGTAATAGGGCATGCTGAATGAAGATGATGGCTCTGAAACTCAATCCTCCTACAGCCCACGCGTTTTCCTCAAGGTGAAGCCACCTTATCAGTTTTTCCTCTTCCTATCTCAAGTGTAGTTTTTATTTTTTTATTTTATTATTTTTAACTTTCCAGCCCTTTCCACACCCCTCTTACCTCCAACTGACAAAGTCATGTATCGATCTGAACCTGTCAGTGGAGAAAACTCTAAAAAGCTGTCCCTTTTTCACTGGGCTAAGTGTAGTTTTACTTAAATTTGCTTTGCTTTTTTATTTTCTTTTTCTCTGCATTTCCTTCTCTAAATTCTGAAGGATAAAATGGGCTCTTCCAAATCCTATACTTTTTTTTTGGTGGTTTAAGTGTAATCTATGTCAATTTGAGATACATGGCACCATGTGCAGTAGCTTTTTTTTTTTGCCTTCTTGGTTAATTTATAGGAACTGATAAAGAAATATATGATGAGGGTAATGCCAGCTGATTACTGCACAGACTGTAAAATGTTGGATAGCTTGGTGGATATTGTTTAATGTATTGTCTGTGATTTGTGATATTGTTCGATTTCTGATTGGTTTAATAGGATTTTGTTCAGCTGCTAAAGAGAATCACCTTTTAGTCTTCCTCACCATTTTTTTTCCCGCCCCCCGGGGGGGGGGGACAAATCAAAAAGCTTTTGGTCCCCATTTTGTGCAGTTCCTATGACAAGAGATTGCACTGAAATCCCACATCCCTAAATGACAAAACTTATGCATGTTCTCCTTGTGTTGGAAAAGCACAGCTTTTTTATGTTTGGCAGTAAATAACAGTTTTAATTGGTGATGCTCACATGAGTAAGATGACAGAACTTTTGGTTTTACATTAATCTTTCTCCTTGCTTGTTCCATCATTAGTAATGTATTAATTCAAATAAAAGAAGCGGCTCTCGAACATCTTGTTCCTATACCTCTAGCGTAGTCCATTTGACATATAAATGTGGCTTTTGGCTATGATATCCTCTATGTTACATAGGGATTTTTATCATGTAGACGGATGGAAAATTACATTGTAAGTGTCAAGCCAAAAGGGATATGTAAATTTACCCAGCCCCAAATATTGTGTGCAATGAATATGAGTGCTGGAGATTCAGGAGAGTCTGCAAAGCTGAAATTTGATATGTTATTGACAAGGGTAAACAACTCTGAGATGGTTCTCTGCAACCTGTCAAGAGTTTCCCTCATGATAGAGCATTTGACGGTTTCATTGAGCTCATTCTTTACACTTCCTTATCAGTTATCAAATACTTGTCTATGCCTGCATTTGCAGTTTCTTTCATTTGCAAATTGCCCTAGTTTGCCCTTGGGAAGAAACTATATTTTGTTTTTCTTCCATTTCTTGTTGGTGCTGCTGTTGCTGGATCTTGAGAACAGTAGCACTGGAGTCATCTCCATCTCTTAAGGTAATTCTTTTAGGATCCTGCTAGGTTGCTATTCTTGAAAAGTGTACCTGGGATCGCCGGAGATAATCATGTTTGTTACTTGTTTCTTTCTTGACAAGTCCGCTAAGTAACAATTTGCCAATGAAAAAAGCGCAAATTTGTATGGCACTTGAGGAACAATGTAGCTTTGGCAGTTGGGGCCTTTATAATCACAGTAATGTTAAAGTATGACTACTCCCAAATTTCAAGGGTAAAGTGTAATTATCCCCTTCCTTTGGTATCGTTGGAGTAGATGACTATTGATTACTTGCAGGAAAGTGTAATATTATGTAGTAATATATTTTTTGTGTGTGTGTGTATATATATACTTCTGAGATAAGTTATATTTCCAGGATGATAGGAAATGTTCAACGGTTAGAAACCTTTGCATCAGGGCTTCAGTGGCTTCGTCAGCACCACCACAAAGTTTGCAGGTTGCTGAAAATAAAGCTCACAACAAGTCAGACAAATTCCGAATAGGTGTGCTTGGAGCTAGTGGTTATACTGGTTCTGAGGTATGCCAAAATTCATCTACAACCTTTTTTTTGTGTGTGTGTGGGTGGGGGGGATGGTGGTGTTATGGGGAAAGAGTGTAGGTGGCTATATATTGGGGTAAATGGTTTCTGGGTTTATCCTTGTGGTTTGGATGAAATGATGAATTACTAGTGAAGATGAAGATTGGAGGCCATTAATGACTTTTGGGAGAAAGGATGTTAATAATGAAATGAGGTTGGCTAGTTATCAATGTTTCCTACTCAATACTCTGCTTCATAAATAGCTGGATGTTTAGAATGTGCAATGTTCGGTTTGTCCCCTTCTTGATGATGTTGCTGGATAGGACAATGTTGCCTGCTTTTCTATGGTTACATAGCTTTCTATTGGTTCTTTTGTTCATTTTATGGATGTTTTGGAAGATAAACGTGCATTATTGTTTTCTAAAACTGGCAGATTGTCAGACTCCTTGCAAATCATCCACACTTTAAAATCACACTAATGACTGCGGACAGGAAAGCTGGTCAACCAATCGGTTCAGTTTTTCCTCATTTGGTTACACAGGTATGTATTTTTATGATTTCCCAATCTGTCTTTTCTTGTGCTCTTTTATAGCCCGTTTATTGTGCGTCATAGCCTTTAAATGACAAATCTGGAGTAAGCAAAATATTAATAAACTTTTGTAGGATTTGCCAGATATGGTTGCTGTTAAAGATGCCGACTTTTCCAGTGTTGATGCAGTATTTTGTTGCTTGCCGCATGGAACCACTCAGGTCTCTACGTTCTTGTCCATCTCATACAATCACACTTGACACTATCTATGCATTGGATGCAATGTACTTATTGGGGTTAATATCCTATATCTTTTCAAATTTTCCCAATCGAAGAATTAAGATGCTGCTTGATGAGCTCCTAGGGGTGTGCTGATGTTTGGCTGATTACTTTTTTTGGCAGGAAATCATTAAAGGTCTTCCAATCAGTTTAAAAGTTGTTGATCTCTCTGCGGTACATTATCTGGTGAATTCGTAGCAGTTTTGCAGTTCTGCTTTACTTCTAGTGGTTTATTATTACCCATTTCTGCATGATGATTGTGCAGGACTTTAGGCTACGAGATATTGGTGAATATGAGGAATGGTATGGTCAGCCTCACCAGGCACCAGAGTTGCAGGTTGGATTTTTCTTTCTTGTTATGTCAACTTCTAAGAGAACTTCTGCACGTAAGTATTCAATGACATGTATTACTCTGTGAAGCTTGTAAGAATCAGGAGTGCAATATTTTCACTGCTTTGATTTCTTGGTCAAGTTCCATGTAGCGTTTCCTGACACTAAGTCTATTTCTAACATCATTATAAGTGTTTAAAGTACAAGTTTAGATGTGAAAGACTACTGTTGCCTGGATGCAGAAAAACGCTGTATATGGTTTGACTGAGATTTCTAGGAAAGAAATTCAAGGTGCACGCCTAGTTGCTAATCCTGGATGCTACCCGACTTCTATTCAGCTTCCTCTTATTCCATTGTTAAAGGTTGGTTTGTGCTCGGAGCATTTTATTTCGTATTGTGTTTCCATTTACAATTTATTGCCATATTTCAAGAATCAAAGAGCTAAATTTTTCAAAGCAAAACATATAGGAATAAAGCATGCCTAAACTTCTTACTGTGATGAATGGACTGTGCTGCATAGAATATATGTATGTCTGTCTATCTAGGCAATCTAAGCTTTGAAAATTGTGGTTAGCAGAACATCACTGACCATTCTTGACTAACGGTCTGAAGATCAAATGCTGTATTTTTATTCTAGATTATTAGAAATGGAAAGCTGAATAGTCAGTTTTCTATAGCTATGGTCTTCATAACTCGCATAACATAATTTCTGTCAGTGCTCATATCACTGACTATTCTTGACTAACGGTCTGAAGATCAAATGCGGTATTTTTTTTTCTTCTAGATTATTAGAAATGGAAAGCTGAATAGTCAATTTTCTATAGATATGGTCTTCGTAACTTGCATTAACATAATTTCTGTTAGTGCTCATATATGCTTTTTTTTCCTTTTGTGTATAGGCTGAATATTTCCCGTTTATGCTTAATTAGTACTGAAGAAGATCTTCCCTTAAATTGCCTGAGTTAAGAGCGCATACAGACAACTTGGCTTTTAACTTTCACATGTTTTTCTGCAGTTTCCTACTTCTAGTGTTGTTCTTTGTTGCAGGCAGGTCTCATTGAAGTCAAAAATATTATTATTGATGCAAAATCGGGTGTTAGCGGAGCTGGTTTGAACTGTTTTCACTGCCTTTTGTGGATTTGTACTCTATTCTACTTAAAGAGTAGTTCTTTATATTCTGATACCTGGCTTGCCATGTAGGACGTGGCGCGAAGGAGGCAAATTTGTACACTGAAGTAGCAGAAGGAGTACATTCTTATGGCATCGCCAGGCATCGGCATGGTGAGCTAGGATTCATGGTAAAACAATTTTGTTGGTGATACACGATTTGGTGCCTTTTATTCATGCCATAAGTAGGAAGTTCTATGTAAGGATACATAGACTTGACTTCGAGATCAATGACATGGTTCCTATTGTTCATTTCCAGTTCCAGAGATTGAACAAGGATTATCAGATGCCTCAAACTCAAAAGTGACTGTTAGCTTTACTCCACATTTAATGCCAATGGTAACCATTCTGTAGTACTGTGTGTCCTTTACTTGCTATCTTTTTCCATTGACAACTATGTTTTGGCATTACTGTTGTATCTTACAGAGCCGGGGTATGCAATCGACCATCTATGTGGAAATGGCTCCTGGAGTGTCTACAATGGATTTGTACCAGCACTTAAAGAGCTTCTATGAGGTACTTCATTCTATGATTGGAATTCCTAGGGTATAGCATTTGACCAACATGGTCCCTAAACCCTTCTTCCTTAACTGCCTTCTTCCTGGCTACCAAAAACTAGAAAAGAACGTATAAAATATCTTAACAATCATTGTGAGTGGCAATGGGCTTGCAACTGGCTTGAAGGACTGAGAACATTTTTGTACTCTAAATTAAGCCTTTTGTTGTACTGTAGGCTGTATGGATGTAATCTGCCACACAGAGCCAACAGTAAAGTCCAAGTGATTAAATTGCCACAGATTGTTCATTCTTGGCATTTGTATGGGCATAGATTAGGTTGGGGAATGTGGACATTCCTTGTGTATGGAGGTTTTTAAAGATTTCCTTTAAAACACACGCAAATGGCACACAATTTTCATTGTGCTCACTAGAAGAATATCTTTTAGCCGTTTTTGTCCTTTCCTGTAAAGAATGGTTTGTATCGATAAGGCATCCATTTCCAATTTCCAGGATGAAGAATTTGTAATTTTGCTGAAGAAAAACGAAGTTCCTCATACTCGACATGTCAGGGGATCCAACTACTGCCTTCTGAATGTATTCCCAGACCGAATTCCAGGACGAGCAATAATTGTATCTGTGGTAAGTGTTTTAATTCTTTCCCCCCCTTTCCCTTCATGATTTTTGCTCATCCGTTGATGCTACTTTGACTGGAGGCCATCCACTGCAATTATTTTCATTGGTTTTTAATCAAAATGCCCTGTTGCAGATTGATAATCTTGTAAAAGGAGCTTCTGGTCAGGCCCTGCAGAACCTTAATTTGATGATGGGAATTCCTGAGAACACTGGGCTCCTTTACCAGCCTCTGTTCCCTTGAATTGTTTTTCCATTTGATTTTGATGATGAAGAAAATATAAAGTTGTAATTCATATACTGTTCATGTCAAAGGCAGCATGGATTTCATAGTGTATGATCAACCGAACTTTTCAATCTAAGTTGGACATTGGACATCAAAACTAGAGTTTGTTAACCGGTTGGATCTTTCATGAATAATGCTCGACAGTCGACTCGACTTGTATTAGATCAAATTTTGGTTTAACTTTTGTTCAAGTGTATGCCAAATATTAGATCAAATATTAGATCAAACGGACACAATGACTGGATCCAACAACATTAAACGACTGTACCTGCCCATACTTTTGACACAAACCAATATAACTGACAAAAGGGAGGGGCTTGGACCTGCCTTACCGTAGAAATTTTTTGCGATATCTGAATCTGGACGCATTATTTCTGCCCCATGAAAACCTAGTAGGATCATTTGTAAAAGCTAAAGCATCATCTACAAAAAAGGCCTATCCTGATTAAAGAAAGTGACAGAACCAGCTTCGACTTTACCAACAAAAAAGCAAGAAGGCAAAGTAGCCGTAGTAACCGGTGGAGCCAGCAGAATTGGGGAAGCAACAACAGCACATCTTTCTGGTGAAAATGCTGTGAAGGCTGTTGTAGTTGCTGATATCCAAGATGACAAAGGCCGACTCGTCACTGAATCCATTTGTTCACACCAGTGTAGCAATTTCTACTGTGATGTTAGTGATGCAAAACAAGTCAAGCCCTTGGTGGAGTGGACAGTCCAAACCTACGGCCAGCTTGATATCATGTTTAGTAACGCTGGCATAGCAAGTCCCTCTGCTTAGACCATGCTTAACCTTTGTATCTCACAATTCAATCGTTTGTTTGATACCAATGCTCGTGGGATGGCTGCCTGCATAAAGCACGCTGCACGAGTAATGGTGGAGCAAGCGGTGAAGGGGAACATTGTTTGTACAACAAGTGTGGCAGCCAGCAGAGGAGTTACATGGACTAATGGCTAAGCATGCAGTTCTTGGACTTGTCGGGTTCTCAAGTCAGCAGCCATGGGTTCATGGAATTAGAGTAAACAGCGTTTCCACTTCTGCCATTGCAAAGCCATTGACATCTAATTGTATGCTGAGGACAAGTGAAAAGGATGTTGAGAATGTATACGGGCTGCCTACTAGCTTGAAGGGAGTTGTCTTGACAGTAGACTTTGCAGAAGCAGTGCTGTTGCATTCATCACCGGTCTTGATTTGTCCGTGGAGGAGGATTGATTAGTCTCCCTGGTTCAAACAATCGATTGATTCTGTTTGCAAATGAAGTTGATGTCATGATCTGTATTGGGATCTAAATATATCTTGTGATCAGTATTTCAGAAAACCTTCTTTGTATCAGCCATAGTTTTGGTATTATTTTATTAATAGTTTATCATTATTTTTTGGTTTCAAAATATTAAAAAAAATGTGTATTCGGTATTTTTAATCATTTATTAACATCATGGTGAAATGAAATCCTACTTTAAGCAAAAAATGAGTCCTCTCATGTGGTAGAGGTTTTTTCTCTCTCTTGGGAAGAGAATTTGTCCCCATTGATGGGAGTATCAAATTTTTTTAAAACCAACCAAAAGCTTTCAAATTTTAGCAAAATGAATGAACTTCCAAATACTAAAGTGCCCGGTAAATCCATTCATCAGATGTAAGAGCCTGAATTCCATAAATTGTCAGAAGTCAATGAGGTAGACAAAGTTAACGTAGAGAGAGTTAAGGAGGAGCTTGGTAGTCATACACCATGAAGGGACCTACAAGAAAGCATTAAATATGCTCAAATCTTGGTAGGAATCCACAAACAGATTGATTCTGGAGAAAGGTGCTGAGGTGAGTAAGTCCCCTGGGTGGTCGTCAAAAGTTGCCGGCTTTTGACGATTTATCTGGGGTTTAGGGTTTGACAAAAGCAAACTTGGGCTATCCAAGTTGGTTTGAGAAAAAAAAAAGTAAGTTTATAGTTTTATAATCACTTGTTGCCTTCTCTCCAACCTCCCTTTCTTCCTCTCACATTTTTTTTCTTTTCTTTAACTGTTTGTCTGTTTGGGTGATTTTTTACCTAGAGAATATATATGCTTTTAGTTTTTCTTCCTAGATCTAGCTAAATTAGTAGTATCCTAGGTAGTAATTTTAAGGTATACCACAATTATCACTCAGTAGACAACATGGTAGAAGAATTAGTAGAAATAATGCAGAAATTTGCACTTTCAAACAAGGAGAAATGTGGTACTCAACTGGATTTAGGAGATGTGAACGATGGCATTTTAAAATGTCAAGCAAGCCTTAATGGGAAAATATGAGGTGAGAAAAGTAGCCAACTACCAAGGGTGAATAACTTTGCCACAGTGGCTTGTAGCTACCCAAAGGGATTGAAAGTTACAGAATTGGGACCAAATTTATTTTAGTTCACCATACCAGATGAACAAGAGAAGGAGAGAATATTAGTAGGAGGTCCTTGGGTGATTAGACAACCAAATCCTAGTCTTTAGAGAGTGGGAAGCAGGTATAGAAGAAAATGAAACAGCTTTTAATCTGGCTCCTTTGTGGGTGCAAATTTGGAATCTCGCAACACGTTGGATATCAAAACCAGCAGGGAAGAAAATTGGAGCAATTTTTAATGAGGTGAGGGAGGTTATAATACTACAAACAGCTGGAAAAAAAAGGAAAGCATATGAAGATTCTGGTGTTGGCAGACATCAGCCAACCTTTGTTGAGAGGGACTACTGTGCAGATGAATAGAGTGACCAAATGGGTATCCTTTAAATATGTGAAATATCCAAACTTCAACTACAGTTGTGGAATAGTAGGACACAGTGAGAGAAATTGTAAGGATCCTATAGTTGTGAAGAAGGTCAAAACTAGAACCAATATGGTCCTTGGCTAAGGGCTATGAGTGGTAAGGGATCTCCATAAAAAGAAAGTAGTCAAAAACTTTGGACTCCTTATAGACAGGTATAGGGAGTGAAGGATGAGGAACTAATTAGATGAGAGGATTTGAATAACCAATCAAAATAATTAGAGACTAGGCAAGTATATGGGAATAGCAGCAGGACAAACCAGATATTAAGAAAGGTCCAGAATCAAGCAATAGAAGGTGAAACTCCTCCATTGGTGAATGGTAAGGAGAATGAGAGGCAACAAATAGAACATATGAAGGGAGACGCAAGGGGAAAGGGGAAGGAGAAGGAAAATGCCACAACACGGGTGGCAAGATCTAGAGAAGGAAGAACAATTGAGACATTCAAGGTACAAAGAGTATAATCCATACAAATGTAGGGGTCACAGGAAATTAGGGAAGAGCAAGTGAGGGAAGAGGGGAACAACAATATCAAGATAGGAGTGGAAAGAACAGGTGGAAAGGAAGATGTGGTAAGAAAGGAGGTTTTAATCACAATGGACATTGATGAGAAAGAGAACCAGGATAGGATTAATAAAGAAGGGAAGAAAGAATGGCTTAAAGTTCAAAAAGAGAAAGAACACCTCTAAAGGATCTCAATGGAATGAAGAGGAAATTACAACTCATTGATGATCTCAATGGAATCAAGAGGAAATTCCAACTCATGGATGAAATTATGACAGAAGTTGAGGGGCAAGACGCTCAAGTTAAGAAAAGCAAGAGAAACATAAACATGAAGGAATACAGTGAGATACAAGAGGGGGAATGGACTAGCCCTTACTGGTCCCTAAAGAATCAATAAGAGCTGTGGTATGGAATTGTCAAGGTGCAGGGAGCCCCTTGATAATTTCCCACCTGAAGGAAGTGAATGACATCCACTCCCCAAATGTTATCTTCTTGAGTGAAACTAAAAATAAAGCCAAATATATGGAGAAAGTTAAGAGGATTTTGAATTTTGATAACTGCTTTGTGATGAAGGCCATGAATAGATCTGAAGGAATGACCTTGATGTGGAACAATGAAACCAGAATTAAGGAAATATATCACTCAACATTCACAATTGAAGCATTGATTGAAGATGAAGAAATGAAAAATGAGTAGTGCATTATTGGTATTTATGCAAGCTGTGCTAATCAAATTAAAAGGAATCAGTGGAAGGTGATCAAAAGAAGAAAAGAATAATGGGGTAGAAAATGGATAATCATAGGGATTTTAATGATTTGTGCTCTAATGAGGAGAAGTAGGATGGAAGAGTCAGAGAAAAGTAGAGCTTTAATGATTTTAGACAATTTATCCATGATAATCGGTTGGTAGACATTGGTTATGAAGATAATCTATGGACTTGGTTTAATCATTGAGAGAATGGGGAAATAAAGCAAAGACTGGATGGAGGGTTAAGTAGTGGAGAATGGACCACCTTGTTTGAGAAGCCAAAAAGCACACATATGGAAAACATGGCTTTTGATCATAGTATGCTGATATTGCAAACAACCCCAGTGGTTCTTTTTTGACAAAAAATGGACACAAAGAGAAGGAGTATGAGAAATTATCAAAATGTCTTAGGATGAGAGAGTTGTGGGATCCAGAATGTTCAGACTAATAAGCAAGACCAAGACATGCAGAGTTGCACTGTTAAGATGGAGGAATAATTAATGCATATAAGAAGGAGGAGCAGTATTGGGGCCAAAAGGCAAGACCGAATTGGCTTAAAGAAGGAGAAAAGAATATAAAATATTTTCAAGCAGTTGTGGAAGGGAAAAGAAAGGAGAACAAAATAGGGAATATACAAAAGGAAGATGGCTCCTAGACAACTGATGAGAATAAGATAGTTACTGATGAGAAATTACAAAGTACTACCAACAGTTATTCACTTCTACAAGCCATGTTAGTTTAGATGTGATACTAGATGGTATTTCTGAAACAATTACTTCTTAGATTAATGAAAATTTAACTAGACTCGTGGAAGAAAATGAAATAAAATCTACTATATTCTCTATGAATCCCAACAAGGCCCCAGGGCCTAATGGGATGAGTTCTCTCTTTTTTCAAAAATACTGGAGTTCAATCAAAGAGGATACGATAAAAGCTATTAAGAGTTTTTTTCATTCTGGCCACATGCTTAAAGCATTGAATCATACTACCATCTCTCTTATTCCCAAAATTGGCATCCCTACTGATCTAAAACACTATAAACCTATGAGCCTATGTAATGTGCTTTATAAAGTCATTTCTAACGTTGCAACAAATAGGATCAAACCTATGCTTGAATGTTACATTAGTAAGAATCAATTAGCCTTCATCCCAAACATACAAATTTTGGATAACATTATTATCTCCCATGAGTGCATGCATTTCCTTAAAAACAAAAGACAAGGTAAGAATGGTCATATAGCTATCAAACTTGATATGTGCAAAGCATGACAGGGTGGAGTGGGGCTATTTGAAAGTAATGATGGAAAAGATGGGGTTTAATGAGACTTGGGTGAACTAGATCATGAATTGTATCAATTCTGTTTCATCTCTTTTAACATTTATGGAGAAACAAAGGAATATCTTAACCCTTCCAGAGGATTAAGGCAAGGTGATCCTCTATCACCTTACCTTTTTTGCTATCCTCTGAAGGGTTCTTTAATCTGTTAAGGAAAGCAACTGATCAAGGACAGATAAGTGGTCTAAGGATAAGTAGAAACGGGTCAGCAGTTGCTCATCTTTTCTTTGCTAATGATGCACTTATCTTCTGCAAAGCAAACAAGAAGGAAACAAGGAAATTGATGGGAATACTACACCAGTATAAGCAGAAGTCTAGTCAAATGATCAATTTGAAAAAGTATCAATCTTCTTTAGCAAAAATGCTAAGGAAGATATCAAAGAGGAAATCTGTGCAATCATGAGAGGTGTTCAACCAATCAAGCAAGGTAAATACCTAGGTCTTCCCATGGTGGTTACAAGGACCAAAGAACAGGTGTTTGGATTTATAAGAGACAACATCAAGAATAGGCTGAACAACTAGAAAAATAGACTTCGCAGTACAATAGGGAAAGAAGTGATGCTAAAGGCAGTCACTATGGCAATGCCAACATTTGCAATGTCATATTTCAAGCTGATAGCAAAATTATGCAAAAAAAATTGTAAGGCTAATGGCAAACTACCGGTAGGGAGAAATAGGAGGGAGGAACAAAATACACTGGTGTTCCTAGACTAAAATATAAAAAGAAAGGAAGAATGGAGGACTTGGATTCAAAAATCTCCAATGTTTTAATAAAGCTCTTCGTGGAAAGCAGGTTTGGAGATTGATTCGATACCCAAATTCATTGGTTAGCAAGATTCTGAAAGCAAAATACTTCCCCAAGAACTATTCTTGATTGTAAAGTCCCTAAGAATTCATCTTGGTTCTGGCAAAGTATCATGATAGCAAGGGACATTGTCAAGAAAGGAACAATGAAGAGAGTAGGTATAGGCAAGAGCATCAATAGCTGGAAAGACAATTGGATTCCTAGCAATCCAAATGGAAGGCCAACTACTATGAGACCAGTGGATTGGGAAAAGCAAAAAGTGGGAGAGCTGATCACCAATTCAATAGGGTTGATGTTGAGAATATTCTAAAGATTCCAATTAGTACTTCAAGAAGGACAGACAAACACCATTGGATGCACAATAGGAAAGGGGAGTTCACTGTGAAATCATGCTATAGAGGTCCGTTGAAGAAAGATGAGGAGAAGCAACAAGAAGGAACAGAGGAGGCAGGAACAAGCTTTGATGATTCCAATGCATAGATTTGGAAGGCTGTATGGGGACTGAACACAAAGCACAAAATCAAGATCTTTATTTGGAAGTATATCATAGATACATTGCCAAAAAGAGAGGTAATATTCAAGAGAACAATGCAAGGATCTCTAATTTGTGCAAGATGTGGAGAGCAAATGGAAACAGTAGAACATACACTGTTTCATTACCATCAAGCCAAGCAGACACAGAAACTAGCACCAATTCAGTGGGATGAAGTTCAGAACCAAACTGACTATTTCAGGAAATGGTGGGTATCGGTAGCTTAAGCAAGAAGGAGAAGGGATGGCCAAAAACACTTGGCCTTGACTGCTAACATCCTGTGGCAAATTGGAAGGACATAAATGACATAGAATTCAATGGCAAGCAAAAAGAAGGAATTAGGATAATTCAACGAGCAAGTAGTAAACGGATGCATGGAGTAAGAAGAAATTGTTAAAAGGGAGGAAAATAGAAGCACAATAGAAACAAGGGGGAGGAGGAAGGAAATAGTAAAGTGGAGAAGGAAGGAAATAGTGAAGGGGATAATACTGAACACCATGTAGCTATTGAAAACAACAAAAAGGCACATAAGTTGAGAATAGGAATTGTAGCTAAGCAGAATTGAGATCAAATTCTAGCAGAATGCTAGTGGAGAGAAGCTCAAAACAAAAAGTAAAAGTGAGGCTGAAGCAATAAGCTTAGCTCTGATTAAAGTAAGAGAGTAGCAGTCGCAGCCGGTTAGAATTATATGTGAAAAAAGGCAACTCATTGCTTTGATGAGTGTGATAAGAGTTTATTTTACGTATTTTTAAGTGCATTTTATTAGTTAATTTTGAGTTGATTATTTAGTTTTATAAATAAAATAAAGAGGTTTTTGGTAAAATTATATATTTTTGGTAAAAGTGGATAATATTGCATTTCTATTGATTTTAATGGTAAAAACTTCATTTTTATGCAGGAATGATGATTCAATCACCAAAGGATGTCAAATGAGGTAAAAATAGAGATTTGGTGATGAATTCAAGTGGCAACAAGAAGAATGAAGTGAAAAACGTTCAAGTGAGGAAATGCAATACAAGTCAGTTTTGACACTCTTCAGTATTTTGACCATATCCGGAGCTACACTTATCGGATTGAGGTGATCTTTATACCATTTTAAAGCTAAGAAATAGACCTACAATTCGTATGAAGACATCGAAATCCATTTCTGCCATCTTCATGGGCAAAACGTTGGAATACAGAAGCTGCATTCTGTGGTCGGAAGTTAAAACAGAGGTTTGAACAGGTGACAGTATTTCGATCATATCTCAGGCTACAAAGCTCCGATTTGGATGATTCTTGAAGCATTGGAAAGCTAACACAAAGGGCTACAACTTTTGTGTTTTGAACAAAAGCTAGTTTGGCCTTTATCAATGAGAAAATCGCAGTTGAAATAAGGCCATAGTGAAAACGCGAGTAGACAAAACGCGAGTTATGCCGCGTTTTGTGTAGGCGCGTTTTATAGCCGAAATTCTGCAATTTGACTCAGCCAATTCTCTTGTGTTCACACCACTTTCCAGCTATAAGATGCAAGGGAATTCGGTGCACATGCTTCAGAAGACAAAAGGGCAAGAAAAGTGGCTTATTTTCAAGTCAAAAATATTGGTTTTTGACTATGCTAACAAAGTGGAGATTTGGGAATCAAAGGATAGAATTTGACTTGGAAAAATGGAGCCTTTGAGTACTTTTTATGCAGAAATATGGGGAGAGGTCTGGACATCCATTCGTAGCCTAGCTTCTTACAGAAAAACATAGTCTCTCTAGCTAGGTACTTGCAAGGGGCAATTGAGGTTTCATCTTGTAATCATCTAAGTTCAAGACAAGGAGATTTTTGGAAGGCTTCACCATATCTTGGCTAAGACTTTCTTTACTCTTTTTGTATTTGTAAATTCATGATGATTTGCATTAATGAAGTTATGAGTGTTTCATCATTCATGAGTAGCTAATTTCCTTTATCTAGGGAGTAGATGAAGCTTATGGCCAAATGATATGAAGTGATTGTGATTTATGCTTGTTATGTCTTGTATTAACTTATCTACTTGTGTATGTTGGATTACTTGTTGTTGCTTGATCACCAATAGCAGGTTTATAGTTGTTTTTACTCATTGAGAAATGGTAAAAATAATGGAATGACATAAGTAGAGCTTGAGTAGTATATTCATGAGAATAGAAATACATTCAAGTGGATGAAATCTGCATTTCAGGTGTGAATAAGAACAGATTTAGTATTTACCAAGAGATTAGGAAAAACTAATCTGTTTTAACCCATTATTATCATGAGAATGTGATTTTGGTATTTCTGGAAATGAATCCTTGGTTAAACAAGAGCAGTAACAAGTGTTGAATTAATTCATTTTAGATCTTTTGTGTCATAAGTGGAATCTACATCCCTAGATCTTAATATTTAGTGAATTCTACTCCCCTTGAGATATTGCATTTATCTATTTAAGAATTTTTGTAGTTGAATTAAATTCTGAAGTTTCTGCTCAAATTAATTGTAAGTCTAAATAATAGAGTAAATTAGTATCTAATAATTGTTTTAAATTGCTCCTCGTGGGATCGACCCGATACACATCTCGTACTACAATTGCGACCTGTATACTTGCAGTCCAACGGGTGTAAATTCGGAATTAAACTTGCACTTAAAGTAGACATCTAGATGTCTACATTGGAGGAAGATATCAATGCACTAACTAGCTTGTTTCAATTGTGCTCCTTTTTGTGTAGGAATTTCTGATAATATGGATCTATGTAATAGATTCAATTCAAATGCATTAGGTATATTTAGAGATAAGGAGAGAATTTTTGCTACTCCTTAAATGTCAAGGTACACTTTGTAAAGATGATTGAACCGTTGCTCAAATACTGTAAAATTTAGTTAATTCAATAAAATCCTCTATCATTTCAAAAAAAAAAAAATCCTGCTTTGAAAAGTTAGGAGGCAATGAAAAGATATATATTAAACATTACACCAATTCATTTAATCATGGTGGTAAGAAATGTTGAAAAGAAACTCCAAAATTTCATATCGGTTTATTTTCTATTGACCATTAGATTAATCTTTATTTCATGCTCAAAGATGGGAACTTGGGGCACTCTGGGTCTTGGGCCTTCAAAATCTAAAATTAATATTTATGATTGACTTTTTCTATAGGCACCCGTTAATATACCTAACATTCATCTAAACTATCATGTATATACATATATTAACAATTATTACATTATTTTGTATTTCTATATTTTTCCTATTTAATCTTATCTACCTGCTTTTATAGTTATATACTTTCCTTAATTAATCTTACATTTTCAAAAATATGATAATTGAAATATATTTTAATGACTGTACTATATGCACCTGCTAGACAGACCCTTTATGACTTTAACATAAATATTTTAACTATTAGTAATTATTGATAGGGGTTAATTCTAAGAAGATATGTCTTTTATTATAAATGGCAAGGTCCTTGTCAATTTAAATGTATCTATTCAAAGAGATACTAATTCATTAAAGGCCTTTTGGAGTATTATAAATAAAAGGATTCAAAGAACATTCAATGACTTTTCACTCTTCTTCTCTTCTTGATCAAATGAAGTTCTATGAAATCATTCCAATTAGAGATCTTGAATTCAAATTCCCGTGCCCTCTTCCCAATTTCTTAAGTTCCATACTGTCTATTGCTGAAAAAAAAAGTAAGATACGACTCTTATCCCATTGGTTATCTTTAGTATTTGGCATGTGCATTATCATGAAATATTCTTTTTGCAATGGACTAAAGTCACATGTTTATAGCTTCAATCCACACCCTAATACATTAATGACTTGTACCACGAGCATTGATAACTTGTGTTAATAGTGTTAAAAGTTATATCAGATTTGGATTTAGTATCACCCTTTTTTTAATTGTGATTAGTTATGATCAGTGCAAGATATAAATAATTCATCAATGATGTTTTTACATATTATTCATATTTACGTCATGAAACTATTGTATTCCAACCATTTAATTACCATATTAGCCATTAAAGACTTATATATGTTAAGTTATTACAATATGATAATATTCATTATATAATATAATGATAAAAAAATAAAATAATAGGTATTCTTTGGGGTAGTATTTAAATTTTCTCATGAATATGATTATAAAACTATTCATATTCATTTTCAATTCAAGATGAAAAAAAATGCAGCAACATATTTTTACATAAATGTTTTATTACTTTTTATCAAATTTAATAGATTTACTATGTAATGATTAAATTTACACTAATCAAAGTTACCATATATAGATAAAAAGATTAATTCAATTTATTAAAAAAAGATAGAAGTTGTTAGAAAAAAGTGAACTTATAAGTAAAATTGATTAGAAGAGAGTTAGATGAAAAATAGGTAAATTCCAAGTATTTATTGACCCATTAATTCTCTTCAATTAAATGTGCCACTTGCGCATGCACATATATATATATATATATATATATATATATATATACACGTGTGTGTACACGCACGCACGCACACGTGCACACACACGCACATATATAAATATTATTTACACACAATATATGTGTATGTGTGTGTATATAATTCGAGAATTCAAGAATCAAATTTCAATATCCATTTCCAAAACTATTATACTAATTTTTAAAATTGGATATAAATTAGTTTTTTTTTAAATTCGGTTTTACCAATATCTGATATCCGACCTAGGCTAGTTATTCGGTTTTTTTTTTTTCTGAAAGTTGAACACCCCTATTTTCAAACATGATTTTCTTCTTATCTTTCTTTCATCCACATGTCCTAATCTAATTGAAAGTAATTATTAGTTTTTGATTTGATGGAAAAAAAGTAAGGGTTAAAAAAATTTGGCCAAACCTAAGGCAGGTAAAATGCAAGCAACACTTCAATATATCTAATAGCAAATTATCGGGATACTCACCTAACTTTTGAAATGATAAGTTTTCGCTACTCAACTTTTAAGAACATGAAGTTATTCGCTCAACTCCTAAACATGTATATTTTGAGTCATTCGATCTATTTCACCGTCAAGTTGCCACATCTAAGAATTCTCATAAATCATGGAACATAAGCGAGATTCGAGATGTAGATTTGACAGTGCAAACAAATAGAAGGACCCAAAACATGTTTGGAAGTTGAATTAATAACTTCCAAAAATATGCATGTTTGGAAGTTGAATTAATAACTTCTTACTCTTAAAATTTGAATGGCCAAAACATACAATTTCAAAAGTTTGATAGATAACCGGATGATTTGCTCCATTTACAAATATTCTCCTGCAAGCGCTCATTTTGACCAAATGGTATTGGTTTCTTTGTACAGAAAGCACTAAAAAGCCCGCACGCCTTTTGTATCTAAGTTAGGCCCAACATCAAGTCCCCAGCCCAAATTTGGATCCGAAAGCAAAAAACCCTTCTGCCTCTTTCGTCTGAAAATGCAGAAGAAACCAACAGCTCTCCAAAATCTCTTTGATTCTCTCTGAAATATTTTACCAACGAATCAAATGTATTTTTCTTGTAATTAATATATGTACTCAAATATACAACTGCATAATTAAAATTATTAAAAGTCTCAGGAAGCAAGAAAAATTGCATAGAATTCAAAAATGGCTCCAAAGCAGAAGCAGATGAAGCCGACGCCGGCGGCGGCGACTCCGACAATCGCGATAGAGGATCTTTTCACATCTCTTGATCGCCACATCCAGCGGTCTGAGTTTAATCAAGCCATCAAAGTTGCAGATCAAGGTGCAATTTTTTCTCCTTTTTTCCTTTGTTGGTTATGCAATGCTGATATTTGTGGAACATTTCGAACTTCGATCTGTTTATCATTTTTTTAACTTTTGATGCAGTGCTATCGGTTGCACCTAGTGACGAGGATGCTTTGCGATGTAAAGTTGTGGCGTTGATAAAAAATGATAAGATCGATCAAGCCTTGACGACAATTCAGGAATCTGCCAAGAAGTTTCCTGTGGATTTTAGCTTTTTAAAGGTAATTCATTTGCATTATCCAGTTTGTCTAAATTTTCCAGTGACTTCAGCTTCTTTTAGTGGGTGGAGTTGACATAGCTCCCAATACGATTTATTTGTTGTATGTATTTGTATTGCATTTGTTTCGATCAATCTAAAATAATTTCTTTGCTCTTATGTCCCATCCTTCTAATTACTAGACTTTTCATGAATTTCAATCTGAACTTGGTATCTATTGAAAGAAAAGCATAAAATCAATCCAGGAAAAAGGATTTGGGCTACATTTTAATAAAATCATTAGCAAACATTCCGAAGAAGTAATTGATTGAACCAGAAACAGGAGCTCCACAGGCACTTCTCGAATTTCTAAAAGGAATAGTAAACTTCACCAATTTTTATGGCCTCAACCATAATATAAAATGGAAGTTGATAAAGTATAATTCAAGTTCTTAAAATTATAAAACAAGTGGTGAATATGCAACATGTGACTTGCCTGAGGGAGATTCCTCTTATGTATGGTATCTCCTTAGACAACCACTATGTCTATGCCACTTTTCATAGAAAGTGTGTATACACGTAACAAAACGACTTCTTTTTTTTTTTCGAAGAGGGATTAAAAATGTGACTTAATTAATTAGTGAGAAGATGAAATGATGCAAATGTTTAGTTCTATGTTTTGGAAGGTTCATATATAAGAATTGGATTCGCAGGAGCTACTTTTGAATTGATGCAGGGTATTGGCCTTGCTTAAGTTTTTTTTTTCTCAGTTAATTAGATATTTTGCTTCATTTGCTCTTCTGTTTTGGATGGGGTAAGTTTGATGCTGTTAGTCGTGATATTCAATGTCATTCTATATATAGCGGATTTTAATTTCTTTCTGTTGAGTCCTGAAGAGATATCATTCTATATACAGTGGATTCTAATTTTTGATGTTGAGTCCTGAATAGTTATATGCTGAACTGCAGTTAACTGGAAAAGTTGGTCTTTAATTCTTTACTGTTCAAAAAGCATAACTTGCCAATGTTGGCTTACTGTTAATTTTATTTAACCTGATGGTTTTAAACTTCTTAACAATTTACTGGAGTGGCTGACTATGCTTATTACGTTACTTGTAACTTCTGGAAACGTTTAAACAACTTTGTTTTACCTGTAGAACAGAAGAAATAGATGACAATTTCTGATTGGTTAGATTAACTTCCATCTCAATTTTTTCGGAGGAAGAGGGAAACTTGATGGAAGATCAGACAGTTTGTCGCGGGTCCAAGTTTACTTAGATTGACTGCATTTAGGATGATAATGTCCTGTCTGTCTTCCTAAACTTCGTTGGCTTCATATTTACATTTTTAATATGGATAACGCATATTAGTAAAGACCACCTTGTGTGTCTTGCATGAGCTAATGACGCGAGTCTGCATAAGTCAATATTTGGTGGTTGTTGCATTCAGCATTGACATGTAGTTTTAGGTAGCTTTGGTTAGATGGGGAGGGGATTATTGGCCGGAGTATAAACCTTTTCTCTTCCCCCTTTGGAGAATAACTTGTAGGATGATATACTTTGAGGTTAACTCATAATGTCAGAGTTTTTACTTAGATACTCTGTCAGCCTGATTGATAATTTGATACCTTCATTTCCGGTCCAACCTGAAACAAAATTGTGAGTGCGTGAATAAACATGCCAATCATGTTACATGCCTGCACAGGGCAATCCTACAGTTTCTGGAAAGCAGCTCTAGATATTGGTGCCACTGACTTTTTTCTTTATGAGAACATTTCAACTCATAGCAGTTAATATGAGGGTAGAATTGATAATTTTGCACAATCAGTATGATAATTTAATGAGATTGAAGGAGTAAAAATTGTTAAAACATTACAAGAAATACAGATGGTAATCCTGTCTGCCAACTGAGTATATTTCTTGGCTTTTCCTTCATTTGGAAATTTTAAATTTGATCCTTCATATGTTTGTCACTTGGCTGAGCTGTACAAGTAACTGTTTGTTCTTCTTTCTCTTGTCCTTCTATGTCTGTTCATGATTATATCCCATATTTAATTGACAAAAGCATTGCTTATAAGCTGTATATTATTGCATAGATTCTCTTATAACAATTCTAACAAGATTTCACTGTTGTATTTCCTCCTAACGCCTAACAGCCGAGTGATTTATCTCCTTTTAATTCTCAGGAATAGTTTTTTCCACTTGGTTCTTATAGATTATCTGAGCATGGGATGTTCTTTGTGAACATCATTTTTTCTAAAGTGGCTACTTTCCATTGAAATTTTTATGTTTTTAGATATTTCAAGATTTTGTGGGTTCCACTGAACCGGGTTGAATGTCTCTTGGATTTGCCTAATGTACTGAGAGCTTCAGTGAGTTGAGGCTGCACCTTTGCATTGGGAAATTAGAAAGATTGTCAGTAGGGCTTTTTTTTTTCTATCTGGTTTATGCTGATTAGATAAACAAGTGATTCAATCGATGCACTAGGTAGAATTTAGCCATTAGAAAGTGATTTCATATCTAGAGTAAGTAATTATAATCAAGTTTCCGAGTCACATCAAGGCCCTCCATGTTCATTAGTTTTTAACTCCTGGAGTGTTGTAACAGAGATGCGGGTTGGGAAGCTGGTAAAATCTCTATGATCTGGCAAGAAAAGGAAATACATAGAACCATTTTAAGCAAGTCAAGCCAATTTTAGGTGGATACATCTGCAAGTTCAAACCAATGAGTACAGTTAATTGTAGAAATAGTGTTTTGTGTTAAACTTTGGGCCTTTATTATTCTTCCCTTTCTATGTCCGATTACTATTGTAGCTGTCAAAATTTGCCTACATGTTTCCTTTACTTCAGACTTTTGCCATCTTTGGTTCTGGCTGGGGGAGGCATAAAACTTTAGAATAGAGAAGCAGGTACACGATGTTGTTAACTAGGTACCATTTTAAAGTTAGATGTTTGGTTGATGAAGAATTATTTAAGATAATTGTGGGCTCTGTTAAACTGGGGATATTCTGCTTTCCTGGAAAGAGAGGATGCTAAATATGTAAAAGGGACTGAGTCAATGCTGTAAATTACAAATGAATTTTGTGTAATGCTTCACCTTTTTGCTTTTAGGTCTTGTTTTTCTGATAGTACATCTGTGATAAATCTTTTGTGTAGTTATTTTTAGTATGTGGATGGACGATGATATCTTTTTCCTTGTTCAGATGGCATTATTAGCCCCCTTTTTTTTTTTCTAAATTTTCAATATTCCTCTGAAGGTAGATATTGCCCTTTTTTACTGATCCTTTTGTTTTGGCTTCTTCTCTTTGGAAAGGCATACTGCTTGTATAGGCAAAATAAGCTGGAGGAAGCATTGGAGTCCTTGAAAGGACTGGAAGGGAGTACTGAGACTATGCTGTTAGAATCTCAGATTTTATATCGTCTGGGGAAAGTTGATGCTTGTGTGGATGTTTATCAGAAGCTCCTTAAGTCCAAAATTCAGTCATTAGAAATAAATGTTATAGCGGGTTTGGTTTCTGCTGGTAAAGCTAATGAAGTGCAAGGAGTGATGGACTCACTCAGAGTTAAAGCAACTAGCAGTTTTGAGTTGGCATATAACACAGCTTGCTCATTGATTGAAAGAGGCAAGTATAAGGATGCAGAGCAACTCCTGTTATCAGCTAGAAGGTCATGTCACTTTCTCAATTCTGAAGCTCATTTGCTCAATTAGACAATAGAGAGGGAAGTTGCTTCCATGAGTCTATATTTTCTTTCCATATTTTATGCCTTTAGAAGCTAGTTATTTATTGTCAGTGTGTTTGTGGATCAAAATCTGCTTTGACCTAAGTGGTAAAATGAAGATCTAGAGCTTAAGCAGGATTGTCTATCCCCTTTTATTAGTTATGATATCTTGTATTTTATGTCCCAAATTATTTGTCATGGTTTAGAAGGGACATAGAAATAGACAAATATTCTAATTTTGTCCTTCATACAATTCCAAAAGGAACATTAGACTCAGTTTCCAAATTAAATGGAACAAACCATTTTCACATTTAAAATTCCAAGAGCAACAAACAGTATCTGAATTTAGATTGAGGGGCAATCACAGAAAAATTATGTTGCTAGCCGGTCAAATAAGAAGTGTGTAAAGTAGTGTGCTAAATTAACCATGACAAATGAAAAGGAAAGGAGGGATTAGTAATGTTTATATTTTTCAAGCCAGACTAAAATATTCATATGTTAGCCTACCACTTGTTAAGCAAATTCGCAATACCATTATCAAGTTTTCTACACGAGTGATGATGACTGTAGCAGAGACCATGAAACATTGTAAAATCTAGTTCTTTTTATGCATTTAAGAAAGTAAACTACCTTGCTTTTTGTGTTTGCACTGTCTTGATGGTTATGATTGCAATAATCTTTTTCTTTTTTGTGGATTTATTGATGCTTGTTTGGCATGGATGGATAGTTTTGCTGTAATGATTCCTATGGATTGAGTGTAAAGATGCCAAAGTTTGCTCTAAATTCATTTCGTCTGCAAAGAGATGACAAGATTTTGCTAATCATGGTTTCTATGGGTTTACCTTTTTACTTGAGACTTCTTAATGGGTGGACATTTTGTTTAAAATTGTCTACGGTAGGAAATCACAAGGCTGTATATTGATTTTTTTGTAACTGAGCCTTTTCTTCTTTGTAATTGTTTCTAAACAGATTAGATGAGATTTTGCTAATCATCCTTTCTAGTGGTTTATCATTTCACTTCAAAGACTTTTTAAGGGTCTGTCTATTTTAGGAAACAGTTTGCTGTATCTGTAACTATTTAAACTTTTATGTGTTAATGTTGCCAAAATAGTTCCTGATGTGTTCATGAAATTCTTTTGTTCGCAAAAGTAAAATTGAATTAGATGCTGACTTAGATTTGGTGACTTTTCAGGCTAAAAAAAGCATACTGATTTATTGGACTTCTAGATCAGGACTAAAAGTCAGAAATCTGTCTTTTTTATTATTCATACTTGCAGGACTCTTGAAAATTTTGGCCAAACTGCTACCCCCAAAATGTTTAAATAGGCTAAAATCAGAAATATTGTGAAAACGTATAGCACCAATTTAGCAATTTCCCTTTTTGTACGCTTGCTTCTACCAAATTTTTTATCTGGTGTTGTATTTTATTGCCTTGTATGTGTTGATTAAGATTTTGTCTTTCTTTCTTTATTTCTTTTTATAAGAGGTATCCTTTTGAAGAAGCAAGTTCACTTGAATTGGTTACCTTTCCTATATTATCACCTACATAGCTGCTCTACAATTTGTTAGCCATCGGAGGCTGTATAGGAGCTACAGTTGCAATATAATTGATAGTATCTATTATGTTCTTGGAATACTTTTATTGTTGAGACTTCGTTGGCATCGTTGTTTCTAGTGATCCATTTTCTTGAGAAGGTTTTTTGTTCCTTGAATTCCCTTTATTGCAGTTGCTTCTACAAAGTTGTCTCATTTCTGCTTGTACTGGCTTGTAGGCTAGTGCAAATAGCTTAACTTATGCTGTAAATATTTTGGTGAACAAATGAAGACACAACTCATTATATGGCATAATTCTGTTACAGTAAAATGTGTTTTAGGTTCACTGTTCTAGCATCCATTACTTGAAATTAGGGTTATGTGGAGTCAGAAGGTTTACTATGTGGCTGAATTTGATAGTATAGAGCAAGGTTAGCCATACACCAAGTATTGCTTGCGTTTGTTGTAATTTATGTTGCAGGGAAGGGATAGAATATGCTGAGTTCTACTCTAGCTTTTGCCTGCATTGATTCTTGCATAGTCATTTAAGTCTTATCTTCCTTATCTTGTACCAGCATGCTGTGGCTTTGTGTAGCTTTCACTTCATTTTTCATCTGATATTGTGTTTACTTTAAGTACTTTGGGTTCCACTAAATTTGTCCATTCATTTTCGCAGAATTGGGCAAGAAACTCTAATGGATGAGAACTTTGCTGATGATGAGATAGAAAATGAGTTAGCCCCTATAGCTGTTCAATTAGCATATGCTCAGCAAGTAAGATGATTTCTAGAGAAGTATTTGATTTTTCTGTGGTAGAGACATCTATTAAGGTAACTTGGTATTCTCCAACAGATGCTAGGAAACACACAAGACGCGCTTGTATCTTATACTGATATTATCAAAAGAAACCTGGCAGATGAATCATCGCTTGCTGTGGCAATAAACAATCTTATTGCTTTGAAGGGTCCTAAAGATGTGTCTGATGGACTGAGAAAACTTGATAGGCTAATTGAGAAAGGTGATGGAACACAAAGCTATAAGCTTACTCATGGACTTGACCTAAAGCTCTCAACAATGCAAAGAGAGGCATTATACACTAACCGTATGCTGCTACTGCTTCATTCTAATAAGTTGGACCAGGTAACATGTTTAGGAACTTGCATTGATCAGATTCTTGTTAACAGCATAATGAATTACACGTGTTGTTCATTTAATGGTTCCCCGATTAGCTGTATAACACATATTAGTTGAAAAACTGCAGGCTCGTGAACTAGTTACTGCGCTGCCTGGCATGTTTCCTTTCAGTGTAATGCCTGTTCTTCTTCAAGCTGCTGTGCATGTGAGAGAAAATAAGGCAGGCAAAGCTGAGGAAATACTGGGGCAGTTCGCAGAAAAGTTCCCTGAGAAGTCCAAGGTTATCGTGCTTGCAAGGGCACAGATTGCAGCTGCTGCGGGTCACCCCCAAGTTGCTGCTGAGTCTTTGGCAAAAATAGCTGATATCCAGCACATGCCTGCCACTGTGGCCACGATCGTGTCTCTCAAAGAACGAGCTGGAGATATTGATGGTGCTGAGGCAGTGTTTGATTCCTCAATTAGATGGTGGTCAAATGCCATGACTGAAGGCAACAAGCTTGATATCATCATGCAAGAGGCTGCTGCTTTTAAGCTTAGGCATGGGAGGAAAGAAGAGGCAGCACGCCTCTACGAGGAATTGGTCAAAAGCCATGGGAGTGTGGGAGCTTTGGTTGGCTTAATCCAAACTGTTGCCCATGCTGATATTGAAAAGGCGGAAACTTATGAAAAGCAGCTTAAACCGCTACCTGGTTTGAAGGCAGTTGATGTGGATGGCTTAGAAAAAACTTCTGGAGCTAAGCCCGTTGAGAGCGGTCCCACTGCAGGTATAGCTGAAGCATATGATGCCAAAACCAAGGAGAAAACGAAGAAGAAGAGGAAGAGAAAGCCGAAGTACCCAAAAGGTTTCGACCCGGCAAATCCAGGTCCTCCCCCAGATCCTGAAAGGTGGCTACCTAAGAGGGAAAGATCGAGTTACAGACCCAAAAGAAAGGACAAGCGAGCTGCTCAAATTCGAGGTTCTCAGGGTGCAGTGGCTAAGGAGACAGCCACAAATGTCAATTTGAAATCAACCCAAACTTCTAGTTCCAAAGGATCTTCACAGAATGCTAATGCTGAGCAATCTAAACCTTCGTCCAAGTCATCGAGGAGGAAGTCGCGTAACTAATTGGATCAACAGCTGCTGTTTCTTAGTTTTCAGGAGACTGGGAAAGTTTCCTGATTTTGTAGTCTATATGAATTATGGTTAAAGATTTTTTTTTTCTGGCTGGATCATCAGCCTCTGCAACGTAGGAATTCATCAGGTCATTCACCAGCTGTTGATCTGCACTGGGCAGTTAAAATTTGCTGCCAGGGCACTTTTTATGTTACCTTTTAATGATTTTTGTTTTATATATTTTTTTGAGCTTCTTTTTTTAATGACTTGACAGCCGAAGAGATTCGATTCCCTCATTTCCCATTAATTGTTTCTTCTCTTCAACTGTGAGGAAAAGGGTAGACATACTCATTTGTCAATTTGACGGCAATGCAGCTTGTATCAACTAATGAATTAAAATTTTGGCTTTATAATTTGCCCAAAGGTGGACTGCTCAGATTTTGTTATTAATACAAAAACATGAATTGGATAGAGTATTATTTGAAATAAGTACTATAGTATTTTTTTGTAATTTCATGTATATGAGATAAAACTATGATTGAAAATATAAAAAAAGTAAATTGAGAAATGTGTTTACGATGTCAATCAAATAGTATTTGGCAAAATTGAGCTATCCAAACACACTCGAAATTGTTCTACGTGTGTCAGCAATTAAGTTTCCAAAATAAGAAAGAAATGATTCTTTTTGCTTCATTCAAATTTTATTCTTACTCAAAGATAGTAAAATTTTGTTGTTTGTCTACTTTTACACCTTTAAAGAGATCTAAACTATCGTAATTCGTATTTTCAAGCCATTAATTATTAAAAAAAGCAGTTACCTAGTGAAAAACACATTTTCACAAAAATTTCAGGAGTACAAGGAAGGTTAGGTTTGTTACTCTCATAGACTATGTGCCTCTCTTGTTTAACAAAACACTCCTCCTAAGTATCTAATGTGCAAAAGCAAGTGCCTCTTTTGGTGTACAAAACACTCCCATGTTTATCTCACGCTAGGACCGTTCATGTGTGCACTAACGTGAAAAACTTCCTATAACTTTTCAGTTTAATAATTTTATTGTATATATTATAATAGATAATGTACTTTGCTAAAATTTTTGTCTTTTTTTTTTCTCAATCAAATTCATTTTATACTATAAAGGAATAACCTTATAATCAACATTAATTCTTCATAAGTCAATAACAAATTAATTTTCCAAATTACCATCTATGCTGAATTGGATAGTTCCTCTATTAAGTTAACTTATTTAGTTCCAATTTCTTTATTTACTTTCTTTTTCTATCTTTGGGTTAAACAAAGCAATCTCAAATCACCTTCATCATGTGTCTCTCTTAGTTTGAATTAAAATCTTCTACATTAGTTGGTTGAAATCAATTTAATAACATTGTTTACTTTCTTCCTTAAATAAAATGATATTAATATTTTATGGTCTCCCAACGACAATTTCTTTGTTAATAGTTCATTAGAACACATCATAATACACAGGGTTTTAAGTTTTGACCAACTTAATAAGTTACTAAGCCTAGTAATCAAAAACTTATTTAGATTAATTATACTAGAAACCACTATTTTGTTTGTGGAGGAAAGCAAATCGAGTGCAAGTAGAAGAACATTTTAATGCACATCACCCTAATATTGCTAGTTTTCGAGGAGAAGAGCTTTGCCCTATCATAAACACATTTGTTCATAAATTATTGACACTATTAAATGTTTTCAGTAATTAGAGTCTACTATGACGAAATGTGAGGAGAGTAAGCAAACAAGTGGAGAAATGAAGCAACAACATCTAGAAAGCAAGAAGGACAAGGAGATACCAAATAGAGGTAAGTTTCGAGACAAGAGCATGCTAATTTATGCTGTGTAAATATTGCATTCATATTACTACTATATGACTACTTGCATATTACACATTGAGTGTACAGTTTTAGATCTACATCCATAATAGTAGATATGCTAGTCTCATGTTAAAATCAGATCAAGTAAAATTAATAATTGTTACTCTTGAATGGTTAAAAACTACTATAAAGCATGCTCTTATTTTGTTTAAATGGTATATTGTCGTTTAAGATGAATATGCTAAATTGTCATTTACTTGACCAGCATATTCTTGTTACCATGTATCTCACTGTGTACTTTATCGCACTATAAAGTGACTGAATGAATCGGCTTGTGACAACTCCAAGAAACTGTTGAACTTGTGTTTTTGACAAATCTTTTTCAAGAAAATTTGTAATTGATTGTTCAACATGCTGCTCAGGAGTACATTTTCCTTCCGAAATTTTCATTCCAAGAAATTGAATTTCTTGTTTTCCCAAAATCATTTTCTTTTCAGAAATCATGATACCATATTGCTTAACAATATTATGAAAATCATTAAGCAATTGGATGTGTTCTTCTCAAGTGTTACTGAAAAGAAGAATGTCATCAATATACACCAGTGCAGTGTGAAGAATAGGCTGGAAAATTTTTATCATGGCCTTTTAAAAAAGTGAAGGTGCCGTCTTTAGGCTAAAGGGCATCACTTTCCACTGGAAGTGATAATTTGGAATGCAAAAATCAGTTTTATGCCTATCTTCTGGATGTATTTCCAACTGTCAAAATCCAGATTTAAGATCAAACTTTGAAAACTATTTTGCTTTTGAAATCTGGGCAAATAATGTAAATCTGTTGGGAATTGAAAATTTGTCATCCAGAGGAAAGATGTTTAAAGGCAGATAATTAATTACCAGTCTCATCTTACCTCTTACTTGTTCAGATCTTTTGTTGACATAGAAACCTTGGCATGCCCACTGGGAATCAGATCTTTCAATAAGACCAAATTTCAAAAGTTCAACACATTCTTGCTCAGCTATTTTAGAATCTTCAAGATTCATTCCTGAATGACTAGCTTTTATGGGATTTACATCCTCATTCTTTTTAAAAGGAAGTCGGATATAAAAATCAGAATTTTCCCTCAATGGATAGTCACATTTTTATAAGAACTCTTGATGATTTGAGGCACAAGATTCTTTAATGATTTGATCTTGAAATTCTTTGAGTTGTTCTTCAAGAGAGAGTACCTCATCTTGGATCACGTACAACTTTGGGATTTCTATGAAATTTTTAAAAAACTTTTTGGACTTAATTCCATAAGGTGTAACAAGATATTGATTTGTTCTGTAAAGATCAAAACCAAGAATGAGATTCTTTCCAGTAAAATTTGCTCCTAAAAACTTTGCTTTGCCTTGACAATCTGGAAGAAACTTAATGGTGATAGGATCTTTGGTTATAAACTTTGTTTGAAAAAGCTCACCATTAGCTACTCTAAAATAATGAATTTCATGAATCCAACATTCATCAGGTAGAATGTCTTTTGGTTATAAACTTTGTTTGAAAAAGCTCACCATTAGCTACTCTAAAGTAATGAATTTCATGAATCCAACATTCATCAGGTAGAATGTCTTTTTTCATGATTGACAAGGATGCACCTGAATGAAAAAAAGCAATTACAAGAATTGATTTGCAGTACTTATCCAAAAGAATATGAACAAGGGTCTGACCTAGTACTTCTTTACTATTGGAGGAAATAGTAAAGATTTCATCAGGAACTTGCAAAGCCAAAAGAGTATGATCAGTTTCATTTTCTTGCTCAGAAAATTCAGATTCTAAATCAGAAACTGAACTTTAAATTCATCCTTAATTTCTGAAATTAATTTTACTCCCTTTTGATTTTGAGGACATTGTTTTGCAAAATATCCTGGCTTTCCATGGATGTAACATCTATTGCCTTTTCTTTCTCTGAACTTCTTCTCCTTCCTTTTAAAATATTTCCATCTTTTGCGGAATGTTTTTCTGGGATACCTTTTATTGAAGCTTCTGAATCTTTTGAATTTTTTCCTTCTTTTGTGTGGAGCACAAGCTTGACATTTCCCTTTTGTAATCAATTTTGACTTTTTACAAGATTGATCTAAGCAAACATCTCCTTTTAGATATTCTCTGATAACTTTTCTTTTGTTGCAAAGATCATCCAGAGATAAGATAACTGCCTGCTTAATTTGTCCTGTAGACAAATTTAAGATGGATCCATATTTATTATGGACGTACATTTCAGCTCCATCAGCAAGAGATTTTGGAAGTGAGCTTACAAAAGTTTGTTTAAGATTAATATCTGCACCAAGAGCAAAAAATAGTTTAGTCATCTTCTTGAAATGTTTATTAATATCTCTACGATCATAAGAGAAACATTTCATTTAAAAGAATTCTTTTCTCTCTTTGTCTCCTTGCTCTCCTTTACATCTCCTATGAACATCAAGTGCAGTATATTGATGTTTTCAGAAAAGTCTTGACGGGTCAAGAAATACATCTTGTCTTGATCACCAAGGCTTGCCCACCAATCTTTAAGAATTCCTGAAAAATGAACAGTAAAGTCAGACAAGATTTCAAAATGAGATTCTTCAATAATATTTTGGACAGTCATCCAGGCATGAAAATCCTGAAATCTTGCTTCCCATTTTTCGGATGGGATATCATCAATAGTAAAAGTTTGAACTCCTTTTGATTTTGGAAAAGTGGTCCTTTGAGTTTTGGAAGCATTTGATGTTTCTCCTTCACCATCTTCCTCATCATCAAGATGTACAACTTCAGCTTCAGTAGCCATATTTATGATCGAAATTTCTTCTTCTTCAGATGATGTCACTTTCTCAGATGATTCTAAGATTTTATTTTCATTTGATTCAGATTCTGAATCTGTTGTATTAGAATTTTCTGAGTTATGTGTCATAAGTAGAAATGTATAGTACTGACTCATCATGCAATTCTTGGAGCATAGATGATAAAGGATTGTCATAGACTTTTATAGTCTTTCCTACTTCCTTTTCTTGTTCAAGAGAAAATATAGGGTTAGTATGTATTTTAGTATACATCAATGAACTTTCTGGTTCTTGAACAGCTTCCTTTTCCTTTCTTTTTCAACCTTCTTCCTTTCTCTTTCTTCATCCTTTTGTTTTTGCTTGTTCTTACGACATTCTTGTAATACTTTAACAATATCAAAAGGAGGAGGAGTCTGCTCTTGTTGACTAGGAAAGAAGTCAGAAGGATTTGGTGTAGCTACACCACCAAAGTAAAAAGGAGTGGGCCAATTTATGATGGAAGTATTACCAAATCTTGGACTTACCTTGGGTGCGGTTGGTTCAAATGGTCAAACATCAAATTGTGGGACCTCACCTGTAGTTTTGAGAGTTTCAATTTGATTTTTAATAAAGCGAGTTTTCTTTTCCTGATTCAAAACAAAGTTAGCTAAAGATGAAAAATGTGAAGGCAATTCATATTTCAAGTTTTCTAGCATTTTTTCAAGAACTTCAATCATATGAGATACCTGAGAGTTTTGAGTTTTAATAGCAGTATCAATATGATCAATTTTCCCTTTTACCTCAGTCACATTCTTATGGATGGAAGTAAGAGCAGTATTCTGAAGGGCAAATTATCTAATTGGCCCTTGAACTCTTTATCTAGGTAAAAGTAAGCCCCTCATCTATTTTTTGCTGACTTTAAGCCCTCGAACTTGTAAAATTGGGTACCCGTTACCCTTTTAGCCAGTTTCTCCGGTTTTGCAACCGGAAGACCAATTCACACGAATGCCAGTGTATTTCTTCAAGGGGCATTTTGTCATTTTCTAAACAAAAAAGGAACAACTCCATTATCATTTATCAACGGATTTAGTTTTGCTCCGTAACTCCTGTCTCTGCCTCTTGGTAGTAGCATTTGTTGTATTACTATTATATTTGTATTATTATTACTATTATCCAAAACCCCACAAATGTCGAAAGCAAAGGACCCAGCGATAAAGCTGTTTGGAAAGACGATACAGCTACTGGAGGCTCCGGCTCCAGCTCCGGCTGCTGCGGTGGCAGCTTCCGAATGCGGTGGAGATGCTTCAGCTCTATCTAATGATATTTCCGCTGATGATACTTTAGTTCAAGATCGTCCTTCTTCACCGAATTCTTTACCTGAAGACAGCAACCCGGATAGAAGTGGAGCGGAGGAAGAATCCGACAAGGTTCCTACTTGATTACTTCTTTATTTCGTAAATGACCCATTACTTGAATTTGTGAAAGGAATGATGGGTTCCATCTTTGTTTTCAGATGTTTTGGATATGCAGTATACAGTTGACTTTCCATGACCTTCTTTTATCTTTTGTTCAGCTTCTGATTTGGGGTTTTTGGATAATATGATTCAATTTGAGTATTTTATTAACTTTTCCGGTAAGTGGGTATATTTTGGATTAGGGAAACTCGTCACTTTGATACCATCTTCTTCATGTTTCTAGTGGTTTTGCGGGAAGGAGGAGGAGTTGTTCTTTTTTTGCTTAGAAGATGCGGACAAAAATGCCCTTTGAAGAAGCACACTGGCATTTGTGTAAATTGGCCTTTCGGTTGCAAAACCGGAGAAACTGGCTAAAAGGGTCACGGGTACCTAATTTTACAAGTTCGAGGGCTTAAAGTCAGTAAAAAATAGATGAAAGGCTTATTTTTACCTAAACAAAGAGTTCAAGGGCCAATTAGATAATTTGCCCTATTCTGAACCAAGGAGTTTTCAATTTGCCAATTCAGAATTTCTTTAGTATGACTGGATCTAACAGTTTCTCCTATTGGAAGAATTGTAGGATGAGCATTCTAAACTATTGGCACATGACTAGAACCATTTTTGATAAAAGGTTCTAGTTTGGGGAAATCTTCTTCATTAAACATGAAAACTTGTTGAAGTGATTCCTCAGGTTTTTGGTACAGGCATCTTGATGGCTGTACGGATTAAATGGGTTTTTGAACTGGTTTTCATACTTTCTTTTCTTTCTGACATGAAGTTGTCAGTATCAAGGTCCTGTAGTTCAAGATCTGGTTTACAGGGTCTTTCTCACATGACTTTGTCTTTTTCTTCTCTTTTGAAAGTAATGGATAATTATCACTAAAATGATGTTCCCACCAACAGTCATCACACTTAGTACATACATCAAAATAAATATGTCCAAAAATAGGATCCTGAAAATGATATACTGGTTCACTTTCCTTAGTGAAATGAGCAATAATATCTTGGGCAAAACTTTTTTCTCAGTTTTCATCATATCTTTCAAGAGCTATTTCTTTTTCAGTTGGTGTCTCGATGGAAACCTGTGCAAGCATTATTGTAGGATAAAATTTTTTTGAATTTGACTTTAAATGAGAATGATCAAAAGTAATTGAAATTCTCCCTTCTTGTGTCTGAGAGATTTTTGAGTTTCAAGACTCAATGGGTTTATTTGCTTGAGAATGCAGGGACTCATAATCAGTAATCCAATTGTCTGGTAACAATTGAATTAATTCTGATTTTGAAATTTGTCTTGGCATATGGGTGCAAGAGACTGAATTCTTCTCATTAATACAGATAAAAAGAGCATCTTCTCCACCAGGAATTGTGAGATCCAGAATATGATTTTGGACAAAGATAAACCATCTGATAGTGAAAGGTTGCAGCAATAGCATATGTCACCTGGTCTGCTTCTATGATTTGTACCTGGACTTTAAGAGCATCAAGCAAATGGGGATCTGACAAAAACATGTTAAAATTGGGGGAAAAGAGTCACAAAAACAGTTCAGCATTTAGAGTAGTTTCTACGGTTGCTATCCAAGTATGTTCGTATTTTGTGAATCTGGTATCAAACAAGGTTATGCGAACCACCATTGGTAATCCCTTTCTGCCATGAAAGGATAAAGAGAATCTAATTGCACCAAAATGAATATGAGTAAATCCCTGTTGCTTCCAATGAGAAGAAAATTTTGGAGGAATATAGAGTGTAATAAACTGTTTCTTCTTAGTAGCAAGGATAGGATGTTGATCCACTTTTGAAACCTGAATATATTCTTTTACGCCCTGGGAATGGTGTTTGATCAAAGATTTGATAGCCCTGATAGGTGAGAATTGTTGTTTGGCAAATGCAGTATATGGATTAATAACAGGCAAAGAGATAGGATTAACCACCTCTAGTTCAACAGACACTTCATACAAATAATCTAATTTATTACTATTAGTTCTATTTAATACAAGTTTACTGGAAGTAAAAGCACTCATTTTAGAAGTAGAAGAACTCATATTTTTAATTTATTAAAATCTTCCTTGTGACGCCCCCACTTCTCCCAAGGGCGAACCCTAGGGTATCGGCGGGACGCCTGCCTAACTCGCGCCAGGACTCAAAATTTCACAATGAGTGCTTCTATTCACAATATTCACAATATATCTAACGCCAAAAGAGTTCTATTTACATTCCCAAAAGTAGCTATTCAAATCACTATTTACATTATAACAACAACCAGCAGAGGATGGACCCTAAGGTGGGTCCTTATACAAATCACCAAAACAAAAGGAACATCTTAATTGTCCAACTAATACAAACTAAACCTAACTATACTAGTGGCAGTGTCCAAAAGTTTCCCGCGTCGTCCCCTGCTAAGGAAAACAAAGGAAACAGGGTAAGTTAGAAGTTTAGTAAGTAAACAGGGGTAAAAGCATAAAATTTCACATTTAAAGAAACAGCTATTCCACAAAATGTCAAGTCAAGCACAAAAGTAACAATACAAAGGAAGGATACAGGTTGGCTCCAAAGCCAAGTCATTTGCCATGCGTGATCTCCTGTCGACACTCCGTCGACCATAAATAAGGTCCGTAGAACTCCACTTGTACACCTACCGAACACCTTATCACCCTCACTGGCCAGTCACTTCACAAACTTGCCTGGGGGAACGAAATCACAAACTTGAGCTTGAGTCACAAGCTCGGGTCACAAACTTGGTTCACAACTGAAACCTACGAACTTGGTGATCTCAGACTAGGTTGGACTGGCTCCGACCAAGCCCCGGCCGGCTCGAATAATCCATTCAAGTCTTGAGATCGGGCCTACAACTTCAACATATTTCACGAACTCACGAAAGTCACCTCGAGCTCCAAGGTCAAGGGGTTCAGCACCAAAATAATTCATATATACACATCTCATGGAGAAACATAGGTACAAACTAGGGTTTAGATCAAGTGTGATAAAGTACACCCTCGCCTAAGTCTCCCTTTTCACATCAAAACACATAAACAGTTTATACACATAAACGGCCTGAATACTTACTCAAAATACAAAAGTAGTACAAGAGCAAAATCACTTCGCACGTGTTCGCTAGTAGTGGGCCCCACCGGCTCCGCCTAACTCACCACTGTCTGAAATAGAAGATTGTATCACATATTATCACAAACGGCCACTAACATGCCCACTAGATCTGAATGGAAGCAGGTATCTAGATGGAAGATACCTGAATGGAAGCAGGTATCTGAATGGAAGATACCCGAATCAGATCTAGATTAAGGTATCTTCGTCACCCTGTTCGCCCTTTGGGAGAAACGGGGGCGTCACAGGTGGTATCAGAGCGTCTAGGCTAGAGGACTTGGGCAATTGTGGGACATACGTGATAGGTTCTTTAGGAATACGTGATTCTCTTTAAGATGAATGATATATTTAAGCTGAATGATATATTTTAAACTGAAATGCCGGCTAACTAACGAATTAATGTTTGTAGGTATGGACCCAGGCAGTTATAGTGGTGTTGGACCTAGCGGCGTGGGATCGGGACCAAGACCTCCTGGTGCGAGGGGCCCGGAGGACCGGGTGTTGCGTAAGTGTGCGATCCGATATCGGAGGTGGCTTGGGGAGCCCTACATTTTGTATTCCCCCTTTGGTCAGGTGTCGCGCAGACCCTGTGCGTGTTGGTATACATTTGGCTATCCCGACGAGGTCGTCTTAGCGGTGGATGACGAGCGTTATCACCTAGACAGGACGGTAGAGACTTTGAGGGCGCAGCTGGAGGAGGCTAGAGAGTTTAGCCGCTGGCAGGCGTTGCGCGTTAGGGACCTGGAGCGGGACCTCCGAGACACACACCAGCACCTCTTCGCTATGAAGAGGCAGTTTAGGGAGAGGGTCCGGAGTATCACGTTTGACTACGGGGTCTTACTAGATATGGCCGCGGAGGCACCGCCGCGAGCTATCGGGCCAGAGCAGATAGACGAGATAGATACTTTAGATTCCATTGGGAACCGGGGCCCTAGGGGAGGCGTTTAGGGTCGCTTTTGTATTTTTGATTAGCTGGCAGATTACTTTTGTTAGAACTGGCATGGCTCATTTCTTTTGTTATCTGGTTGACTGACTAGCTGTTTGGAGCCGGAGTGCTCGTGTGTATACTGGGTTTTGTACCGACTGGAGGTCGGGTTTGTATATCTTTTGGTGTGACTTTGTAAATAAATGTATATATTCGAGTATTATCCTTTGCACCTATCCTTTGCGTGCCTTTCGTGTATTTGTTTTGTATGTTTATTTTGTTTCTAGTTTGACTACTAAGCACACGTTATGCTTGGATCTATAGACTTTTGCACCTAAATGGCCTCCGGTACTCGAGGTAGAGGTAGAGGGCGAGGACGAAGCCCTGAAAGGGAACAAGAACAAGAGCCAGATCAAGTAGCTACCGCCATCCAGCGGATGGCTAACTTGTTAGAACGTATGGTTGACTAGCAGGGTCAGGGCCATGGGAATACTACAGGAAACCTGGGAAATATATCCAGGCAATCACGAGGGAGAGGACTATGCTTTAGAACGGTTCCAAAAATTTGCACCCCCAAATTTGTGGGTGGACCTAATCCTGACCTAGCAGAAAACTGGATGGACCGTATGTTAGATATATTTACCACACTTAGGTATTCGGAGGAGCGGCAGATATCTTTTGCTGTTTTCCAGTTTGAGGGGGCCGCCCGAGCCTGGTGGAATGTGCTTAGAGCCAAAAGGGAGCGGGAACAGACCCCCTGGACATGAGTCAATTTTACACGAGAATTTAATGAAAAATACTTACATCCTATTGTACAAGAGAGACGTGAGGATGATTTTATCCGTCTGCGCCAAGGGGCATCCAGTGTGGCGGAATATGAAACCCAATTTACAAAACTCTCTCGCTTAGCTCCGGAATTGGTGCTAACGGAGCAAAGCGAATTGCCGCTTTGTCCAAGGCTTGAATGTGGAGATCCAGGAGGCTCTAGCAGCTGCTCAGTTGGACACGTTTAGCCAGGCGCTAGAAAAAGCACAGCGGATTGAGACAGTTAGGGGACAGGTAAAATCCTTTCATGATCGGAAACGGAGACAACCCGATTCGAGCCATTTTGTGACTGGACAGAGTTCGCAAAGTGAGTCACCTTCTAAGAGGAGTCGAGGAACAGATGGTCCCCGACCCGCAGGAACCCTAAACCAGGGTAATTTTGGAAGAGGTCAAGTAGGGCAAGAGCCCCAGAGGAGTGCCCAGCGTGGAGGGCCAAGTGTGGGCATTAAGCCAATCTGTGGTTTCTGTGGGGCCAATCACACTGACGAAAACTGTTGGAAGAACAGTTCGATCCGAAGATGCTATAAGTGTGGAGTGCAGAACATCTGATTGCCCAGTGCCCTAAGATGCAAAAGGAGAAACCTAAGCCACCAACTGAAGGGGCTACAGCTAAGCCGTCCAATGCAGGGGAAAATCGACCCAAAGGACCAGTTAGAGTATACGCAATGGGTCAAGAGGTGATTGACCCTTCGGCGGGCATCGAAGGTACGCCCTTTCATATCGGTGCACCGCCAGTGTTGAATAGACCCTGACGACACATATTCTTGTAACCCTGCAATTTCGGTTCACGAATGAAGGTATCAATTTCGAGGATGAAATTGTTCTAAGTGGGGGAGGTTGTGACGCCCCGAAAGAATGAGTGCGAGAACTCGCAAATTTTCTAAGTTCCTAGGGTTTATTTTATTGATCGCCCGCCTTTTCGACATTTTCTTTATTAGAAAATTTCCCAGATAATTTTATCGAGTAAATATAGTTTTAGTATGATTTTTCTAGTATCAGTTAGTGTTTGAGAAATTAAGAACATATATCGGACGTGGGACCCATTAGTGCGGAAAGTTCGGTAAAATTCGGCCAGTTAGGTTAAGTTTTGGATACCTGGTTTATTTCACCAGATGTTAAGAGATAATTAGAGGTTGTTATATAGATGAGAGTGGAGAGAGACAAAAGGATAACCATGTATTAATTATAGTGACAAGTGTCACTTAGAGATTAAGTCTTGATTCTTGACCACTATTCATCCTTTTACCATTTGACTAAATAAACCAAAACAAAAATTGGATTAAAATCACTTCATTTCCCAAGCTTGGTGGCCGACTCTCTCTCCAAGCAAAAGAAGAAAAACCTCTCCAAATTCCTTGCTCCAATCTTGCCCAATTCAACAAACTAACAGATTAAACTTGAAAACTCACCATAAAAACCTCTCTCTTAGTGATTGTGAGGTGATTAGTGAAGTGGTTTGGGAGATTAAAGTGTAAAGTTGCTCCTTTTCTTGTGTTGATAAGGTGAGTGACTATGGAACCCTCTTTTCTATCTAATGATGTTTAATTAAGGACTTGTGGTGGTTATAAGTGTGATTTGGTGGATTATTTTTTGATTTTAGTTAAGATTGGTGAATTTTTCTATTTATGTGGGATTTTTCCATTTTCATATGATTAACATTATGTGGCCATGTATGATGGTTGGAAATGGTTTAGAATGAAGCCTTAGTGTTAGGATAGCGGGTATTTGCGGAAAATTTCCGCATTGAATGGAAAATTTCGGAATTAGGGTTTCGATTACCCCCTTTCTGCCTGGCACTGTTCATCATAGTTAGAGGCCGAATTAGGCTTGGGTTAAAACATAAAAGTTGTAGGGAATAATATTTTAGAGATTCCTACAAAATTTCAGCTCAATCGGAGAAACGTAGCCGGTGAAAAGACCGAAATACCCCTGCTGCCCTGTTTCTATCAGAACTTGATAATTGCTTCTGTAATTGGTTAATTTGGTAGGGAATACTTCTGATTTGGTTATTGACATCTTCTTAAGAAATGTATCCTGGTGTCTTAGCTTTTGGATGGCTTTGGAATCACTTGATTTGGACTTAGGTAGCCTGAATTACGGTTCGTTAACCAGAATGTGGTTTGGTAACCTGTTTTTACGGTTCTGGTTTGGTACATTGACATTTTGACCTAGTTGCAATACAAACTGGACTGAGTGGCCTTCTTCCACATTGTATCCCTTTCTGTTAGCTTCGAAGCGGTATAAAGTTCATCCAAATCCGAGTCCCGTAGCTCCAGTTATGACCAAAATAAAATCGATTGTCAGAACTGCCTTCGAATTTGGACAGTTCTGACAGGAATGTTTGGACCCATTTTCCTCCATGCTCTGTATTGAATCAGCTTTTGGTCCAAACATAAACGTTATAGGTTTATGTCCTAGCTTTCCAACGCCTTTGGAATTTCTTGATTTGGATTTTTGAGCTGTGAGTTATGGTCCAGAAAACTAACCCTGTTCGTCACCCGAACACGTAAATTTCTGGTATTGTTTTCCATAATTTCGACCTACTTCCATTCTGATCTAGATTAAGGTGTCTTCATGAGAATTGTAGCCCTTCCTCATAGCTTCGAAACGGTGTCTCGTTCACCTTGATCTGACATTTCTAGCCTAATCTTTGATCAAAACGGTTTGAGATGGCAGATTTGGCCATTTCCGTTTGCCGTTCCGCGCGCGCGCGTGCGCCCATTTTGCCGTTTCCGCACTTGCATGTGCCGATTTTTCCGTTTTACTTGTTTTGGGCATGTTAGTGGTCGTTTGTGATAATATGTGATACAATCTTCTATTTCAGACAGTGGTGAGCTAGGCGGAGCCGGTGGGGCCCACTACTAGCGAACACGTGCAAAGTGATTCTGCTATTGTACTACTTTTGTATTTTGAGTAAGTATTCAGGCCATTTATGGGTATAAACTGCTTATGTGTTTTGATGTGAAAAAGGGGACTTAGGCGAGGGTGTATTTTATCACACTCGACCTAAACCCTAGTTTGTACCTCTGTTTCTCCATGAGATGTGTATATATGAATTATTTTAGTACTGAACCCCTTGAGCTTGGAGCTCGGGGTGACTTTCGTGAGTTCGTGAAATATGGAGTTCGGGGTGACGAACAGGGTTTGTTTGTTGGACCATAACTCACAGCTCACAAATCCAAATGAAGAAATTCCAAAGGCGTTGGAAAGCTAGGACATAAGGCTATAACTTTCATGTTTGGACCAAAAGCTGAATCAATACAGAGCATGGAGGAAAATGTGTCCAAACATTCCTGTCAGAACTGTCCAAAGTCGAAGACAGTTCTGACAACCGATCTTGTTTTGGTCATAACTGGAGCTACGGACTCGGATTTGGATGAACTTTATACCGCTTCGAAGCTAACAGAAAGGGCTACAATGTTGAAAAAGGCCACTCAATCCAGTTTGTAGTGCAACTAGGTCAAAATGTCAATGTACCAAACCAGAACCGTAAAAACAGGTTACCAAACCGCATTCTGGTTAACGAACTGTAATTCAGGCAACTTAAGTCCAAATCAAGTGATTCCAAAGCCATTCGAAAGCTAAGACACCAGGCTACATTTCTTAAGAAGACTTCAAAAACCAAATCAGAAGTATTCCCAACCAAATTAACCAATTACAGAAACAATTATCAAGTTCGGATAGAAACAGGGCAGCAGGGGTATTTCGGTCTTTTCACCGGCTACGTTGCTCCGATTGAGGTGAAATATTTGTAGGCATCTCTAAAATATCATTCCCTACAACTTTCATGTTTTAACCCAAGGCTAATTCGGCCTCTAACTATGATGAACAGTGCTGGGCAGAAAAGGGGTAATCGAAACCCTAATTCCGAAATTTTCCGTTTAATGCGGAAATTTTCCACAAATAGCCGCTATCTGAACACTAAGGCTTCATTCTAAACCATTTCCACCCGTCATACATGGCCACATAATATTAATCATATGAAAACAGAAAAATCCCACATAAATAAAAAAATTCACCAATCTTAACTAAAATCAAGAAATAATCCACCAAATCACACTTATAACCACCACAAGTCCTTAATTAAACATCATTAGATAGAAAAGAGGGGTTTCATAGTCACTCACCTTATCAACGCAAGAAAAGGAGCAACTTTGCACTTTAATCTCCCAAACCACTTCACTAATCACCTCACAATCACTAAGAGAGAGGTTTTTATGGAGAGTTTTCAAGTTTAATCGGTTAGTTTGTTGAATTTGGCAAAATTGGAGCAAGGAATTTGGAGAGGTTTTTCTTCTTTTGCTTGGAGAGAGAGTCGGCCACAAAGCTTGGAAATGAAGTGATTTTAATCCATTTTTTTTTTTGTTTATTTAGTCAAATGGTAAAAGGATGAATAGTGGTCAAGAATCAAGATTTAATCTCTAAGTGACACTTGTCACTATAATTAATACATGGTTATCCTTTTGTCTCTCTCCACTCTCATCAATATAACAACCTCTAATTATCTCTTAACACCTGGTAAAATAAACCCGGTATCCAAAACTTAACCTAACTGGCCGAATTTTACCGAACTTTCCGCACTAGTGGATCCCACGTCCGATATATGTTCTTCATTTCTCAAAAACTAACTGATACTAGAAAAATCATCTACAACTATATTTACTCAATAAAATTCTCTGGAGAATTGTCTAATAAAGAAAATGTCGAAAAGGCGGGCGATCAATAAAATAAACCCTAGAAACTTAGAAAATTTTCGGGTTCTCGCACTCATTCTTTCGGGGCGTCACATTCCTCACTATTTATCTTATAAATATGATACCATATAAGATCTATACATACACGCCTTCTAACTATCTGGTATGATTTAATATGCAAATAATCTAGTAAATTAAAAATTTCTATCTCAAATAGTCTAATATAATCTATACATTCTTGTTTATTATAATATTCAAACATAAAATATGGAGAACCTCTACAAATATCATTAAAGACATAATTATACTAATCTCCTGAATATGGATCAAAGTGGTGCCATGAACCCATTAAAAAGTATAGAAAGAAATTTTAAGAATAAAAATTTGGATGAAAAATTTTTCCTTTAGATTTGACTCTGATACCAAATTCAGAATAACCAACACTAAATTTTGAAGGTATTCCCGAATACAACAGTTTCTCTTTTTTGGGCTTTCAAAAGTTCAAGGAAATTTTATCACAAGATCAGAGTGATTACTTCATAAGGATCTCGGCCTTCCTAAAGAGAAAATAAGAAGTTTAAGCTGCCATAACTTTGAGAAATTGTTAGAAATTTTATTGGATTTTTCTCAATCTTTTCTTCGATGATCTTCCTAAATGGTAAGAGTCATCTATTTATACAAACTAAAGTGACCTTTCAGATGCTTGATCTTTCAAAAATCATATAGTAAAATGACTCTCGGTCAAAGGTAATAGACAACCTTTCAAGGACTCAAAAGACAAACAACCTTTCAGAAAAATAAAAGACAAATGATCTTTTAGAAAAGTAAAGGTTACAGACAAAGTTACAGACAACCTTTATTGCTGGAATTTATTATTGTCTAAATATTCCAAATCCACTGGTAGTCTTCATCAGGGGTATCCGAAGGAGTGGTATCAGGATCAGTGATGTACAACTCAATATGATACTCATGTGCTTCTCAATTTTTCCTTTTATTCAACTGTTTTTTTTCTTCTGATCTTGTTTTATGAACATAAAAAGATGAAGAGGGTCCAACTTCTGATTGACTTGTCTCATATGTCTCATACTATTTTAGATCTTGAATATGAATATGAAGAAGTTCAGAGATATATATTTTAGGACAACAGATGCATTCCACCTGAGATTTGGCCAAAAGACATTAGTGTTCATGGAACTATGAAACTAGTCATCTTCATTGGACTAAAGTTAAAAAGGCAATCAGAAGTTGGACCCTCTTCATCTTCTTATGTTCATAAAACAAAATCAAAAGAAAAAAGACAGTTGAATAAAAGGAAAAATCGAGAAGCACATGAGTTGAGCTGTACAACATCATTGATCCTGACACCACTCCCTCGGATACCCCTGATGAAAACTACCAGTGAATTTGGGATGTTTAGACAATAATAAGCCCCAATAATAAAGGTTGTCTGTAACTTTATCTGTAACCTTTATTTTTTCTAAAAGGTCATTTGTCTTTTATTTTTCTGAAATGTTGTTTGTCTTTTGAATTTTTAAAAGGTTGTCTATTACCTTTCACCAAGAGTCATTTTACTATTTGATTTCTGAAAGGTCAAGTGTCCAAAAGGTCACTTTAGTTTGTATAAATAGATGACTCTTACCATTTGGAAAGATCATTGAAGAAAAGATTGAGAAAAACCCAATAAAATTTCTAACAATTTCTCAAAGTTATGGCAGCTTAAACTTCTTATTTTCTCTTTAGGAAGGTCGAGATCCTTATGAAAGTAATCACTCTGATCTTGTGATAAAAGTCCCTTGAACTTTTGAAAGTTCAAAAGAGAGAGGCTATTGTGTTCAAGAATACCTTTAAAGTTTAGAGTTGACTACTCTGAGTTTGGTTTCAAAGCCATACCTAAAGGAAAAATTTCTCATCCAAATTTTTATTCTTAAAATTTCTTTCTATACTTTTTATGGGTTCATAGTACCACTTTGATCCATATTCAGAAAATTAATATAATTATGTCTTTAATGATGTTTGTAGAGATTTTTCATGTTTTATGTTTGAATATTATAATAAGCGAGAATGAATAGATTACATTAGACTACTTAAGTTAAAAAGTTTTAATTTACTAGATTATTTGCATTCTAAACCATACCAGATAGTTATGGCGGCTTAAATTTATTATTTTCCCTTTAGCAAGGCCGAGATCCTTATGAAGGTAATCACTCTGATCTTGTGATAAAAGTCCCTTGAACTTTTGAAAGTTCAAAAGAGAGAGGCTATTGTGTTCGAGAATACCTTTAAAGTTTAGAGTTGGCTACTCTGAGTTTGGTATCAGAGTCATACCTAAAGGGCATCCAAATTTTTATTCTTAAAATTTCTTTCTATACTTTTTATGGGTTCATAGTACCACTTTGATCCATATTCAGAAAATTAATATAATTATGTATTTAATGATATTTGTAGAGATTTTTCATGTTTTATATTTGAATATTATAATAAGCGAGAATGTATAGATTACATTAGACTACTTAAGTTAGAAAGTTTTAATTTACTAAATTATTTGCATCCTAAATCATACCAGATAGTTAGAATGCAAGTATATATATATATATATATATATATATATATAATGGTATCGAATTTATAAGATAAATGGTAAGAAAGATTTTAATAAATTAAAAATATGAGTTCTTTCACTTTTAAAATGAGTGATTCTACTTCCAGTAAACTTGTATTAAATAGAACTAATAGTAATAATTAGATTATTTGTTTGAAGTGTCTGTTGAACCAGAAATGATTAATCCTACCTCTTTGCATGTTATTAATCCATATACTGCATTTGGTAAACAACAATTCTCACCTATCAGGGCTATCAAATCCCTGATCAAGCACTATCCCAAGGGCATAAAAGAATATATTCAGGTTTCAAAAGTGGATCAACATCCTATCCTTGTTACTAAGAAGGAATAGTTCATTACTCTCTAAATTCCTCCAGAATTTCCTTCTCAATGGAAGCAACAAGGATTTACTCATATTCATTTTGGTGCAATTAGATTCTTTTTATCCTTTCATGGTAGAAAGGAGCTACCAATGGTGGCTCGCATAACCTTGTTTGACACCAGATTCACAAAATACTAGCATGCTTGTATAGCAACCGTAGAAACTACTCTAAATGTTGGAATTGTTTTTGTGACTCTTTTCTCCAATTTTAACATGTCTCTGTCAGATTTCCATTTGCTTGATGCTCTTAAAGTCCAGGTACAAATCATAGGAGCAGACCAGATGACAGATGCTATTGTTGCAACCCTCCACTATCAGATGGTTTATCGTATCCAAAATCATATTCTGGATCTCACAATTCCTGGTGGAGAAGATGCTCTTTTTATCCGTATTAATGAGAAGAATTCAGCCTCTTACACCTATATGCCAAGACAAATTTCAAAATCAGAATTAATTCAATTGTTACCAGATAATTGGATTTCTGATTATGCGTCCCTACATTCTCAAACAAATGAACCTATTGAGTTTTGAAACTCAAAAATTTCTCAGACACAAGAAGGGAGAATTTCAATTACTTTTAATCATTCCCATTTAAAACCAAATTCAAAAAAATCATATCCTACTATGATGCTTGCATAGGTTTCCATGGAGACACTAACTGAAGAAGAAATAGCTCTTGAAGATATGATGAAAACTGATAAAAAGGTTTTGCCCAAGATATTATTTCTCATTTCACTAAGAAAAGTGAACCAGTATATCATTTTCAAGATCCTATTTCTGGACATATTTATTTTGATATATGTATTAAGTGTGATGACTGTTGGTGGGAACATCATTTTGATGATGATTATCCATTACCTTCAAAAGGGAAGAAAAAGGCAAAGTCATGTGAGGAAAGATCCTGTAAACCAGATCTTGAACCACAGGACCCTGATATTGACAACTTCATGTCAGAAAGAAATGGCTTTGATAGATATCAAATTCCGTTCTCTTGGATTTCTAAGAAACCACAAACTCCCAAGCAGAAACTCCATCCATACTATCAGAAGTGTTTGGCGATCTTGAAAAAGGAAGTCAAGAAAGAAAAGAAAGTATGGAAACCATTTACAAAATGTGTATTTTACCACCTTCATGCTAGTGGCTAGGCTAGCGATATGTCTTAATCCACTGAGCAACCAATGAGCTATGTTGAATGTCATATTGTCTACATTGGTTCATAACCTACCAATTGGGCAGGAGTTTGTACATTTATTGGGTCAAAAGTGATAGGCATTTTTGAAATGGATTAATGTACTAAACCTCCTTGAGACTTTTGCCTTCAATTGCACTTTAACTTCCCTAAACTCGTTAAATAGGTACTTTACTTTCCTGCTTGATGTTTTAGAATAAAAGTGCCCTTACTATATTATTTTAATTTTCTCCTTATTTATTCATCCTTTATTTTTCTTTTTTGATTTTTTTTTTCTTTTTATTTTTTCACTTCTCGAATGTCACTATTTTTTTTTTTACTTTCCTATTAGTATTACTGATTGTATGCTTATTATAACATTTTAGTATTCTTTTATTTACAATTTCGTTCTCATTTTAGTTTACATATGTATTCACTAATAGGAAATTCATGATTTTGTACTATATAACTATCATAGTCAAAAGCATGGATAACTAGAGATAGCAATTTCTGACACGACCTGAAAACACGACATGAATCCAACACGAAATTAATGGATTTGGGTTGAGATTTCGCAAGTTTGGGTTGAACTCGATGAACCCGAAAAGAAAACGGGTCGAATTCGGATCAACCCGTGGGTGATCCGATATGACCCGATAACCCGTTTACAAATTAAAAATTATTTAATAAACATAAAAATTATTTTATCTAACTAGACTAAGGTATTCTTTTTTTCCAAAGACATTAATCACTTAATCCTAAATAAATTTATTTAACTTGTGTGAAATTGAAATTATTATATTTAGACAAATAATGTATTATATTATTTTTTACTTTTATACTGTTTTAATTTATTTTATATTTGGTTTGGGATAAAACATTTTTATGGTGTTTCAATTTATTTATATTTGATTTGAAATTATTTATTTAAAATTTTATTACTTAATTATGTAATTAGTCTTGTGTGAAATTGATTTTATTAGAAATTACACTGATAAATTAATAAACTAAAATTAAATTTCAGATAGACCCGCCAACCCGAAATTTTCGAGTTCGGGTCAGATATCCTGACCCATTTTGGATTGACGGGTCAGATTCGGGTCAACAGATTTCTATTATACCGGGATCTCAACCCTACCCACCAACCCAATTTGGACCCAATTGTCACCCCTATGGATAACCAGAAATTTAACAATTTAAACAGATATTAGCAAACTAGAATTTTTGATTAGTTAATATTTAAAAGTATATACCAAATGAACAAAGTAACTAGCATTCTTCTTTCTATTTTTATTTTGAATAGTTGATTAAATATTATGTGACTACCATTTGCTTCTTTGTTAGTTTTCCTTGGGGAGAATATATTTTTAACATTTAAGATATAGCATACACAATTCACTATAGATTAGCATTTGTATTTCGGATTAAAGAAACTATAAATTCATAAGAGATGGAGAAAGGTCCTAAAATCTCATATTCGACTCCCAAACTCTTTGTTTTCATTTTTTCTTGTAAGGTGTAGATTCTCCTCTTAAAAAAATAAATTAAAGAGTTTGAGAGTGAAACTAGACCCGTTTACATTCATTTTGTTCGAAAGATCGGATATCTGATCTCACTTTCGGCCCAGGTGGTGAAAGCGCCAATTCAGACGGTTTAGATAAGTGACAGGGGATGAGTAATGACTGATGACCTCATTTGCGTCTGCTTCTCCTTGTCAAGTCTAGCGAGTCCATGAGAAGTGGAAATCTATGCACATGGCTGGGTTAAAACCTAAAAGCTATAAAGGGTCCATCAGCCCAAAGTTTATTTAAAGACAAAACATAAACAATGGCTGTGAAATATCTTCACCTGTAACTGTTAAGCAAAAGCCAGGATTTAGTGATTCAAGCCTTTTACACTAGAAAGCGAATAATTGAGGAATGTGCCATGTATACTAATCTCTAAGCACTAACAACATCCTTCTTCCTCACAAACTGGACAGAATGATTTACAAAGTAAGCATGCATCAGACAAGGATTTTCCATTTAAAGACACCAGCAGATCATAATTGAAGAAATAGAGTTAAAGGGAAAAAAGGTAAAGAAAGAACTTCCAGTGAGAACCAAAGGTACTTCTAAGCTTCTGCAAATTGCATTGCCTGGGCAAAAAGAAAAGTGGGTAAGGGAAGTTCATGGGAGGGGTGAGTTTTGTAATGTTACTGGGAAAAAATTGCAAAACTTCCACTGAGCAGGTGAGGTCCTATGGTCAGCTGGATGCAACTCGGTCTATCAATATGGTCATCGATAGCAACCTTCAATAAGATTAATGTCGAATTCTCCATCATTAGTCTCTCAGTTTACATGCCTTGGATTATTTCAGAAGAGGACACAAACAAAAGCTAAGCTGCCACCATCCCAACAAAGTACCCAGCGAAAGCTCCATAGCTCACAAAAATTGGCCAGTCTTACAAACAACTTCAAATCATCTCAGTATCAGGGTACAAAGCATAACAAACTGAACAACAAGCTGCAAACCAAGGCTGAATGACATCCAACATTCAGAATCTAATTGCCGAGCTCAAACATACATGGTCAACTACATTTACCAAAACCATTGCAACTAACCTGTCCTAGGAGATTATACTTGGAACAGTAGATCAACACATCACTACATCGCGGAATTATCAGAACCACATCAGGACTACTATGTAAACCCTCATCATCTCTCTGGTGCTTTTCAAGGCACAATTTCACATGCAAGGTGTAATATTTGTACTAGGACAATGTTAATATGGCATCTTTACATGAAAAGGCAAAGTGAACAAATATATCAGAGCCAACACAACAATCTAAGCATGAAAGCTAAGCATCAATTGTTGAATTGTTAACTCAGAACCCTGACTATATCATACTGCTGCATTAACATATCAAGTTCCATACTTTGTGTCAATTTAGAGAATGTAACAAGAGAACATCATTTCAAAGATTTTTTGGCCATGTGATGGTAGACCTCAGGTAACTCTTGAAGTTGTCAGTTATTTCTGAGCCACTCTTACTACTAAGTTCTTGACGAAACCAACTGTTCATGTACACAGTAAGAAAGAAAAAAGAGAATTGAAACCTGCCACCTTTTGCCAACTTCATTCGGCTACAGTTTCAAATGTTACAAACTTCAATATGTATCCAGAAACGAATAACTGTTTCAAGTTTCGCTCTGCAACCAATACTTGAATTTTACTGGACAATTTTAAAGTTCTTTGGAAAAAAGCCTGTACTAGATCAAGTTTTGTCTTTAAAGTGGTAAAAAATCACATAGAATATCCAGATGAATTATGTAGATAAAAGGAATGCATAACTCATATAAGTCTCAAATGACCAGGATTAGATAGGAAGGTAAGCCTACCTGCCATGGTCTTTCCCAGCCAAGTGGCATTGGTTAAGCGCCAAACCAAGCTCCAATGACAGCTCCATGAGCAGGTAGACAGATCATGTACTCTACAGGTCCACTTGGCCTAACAAAAAGTTACGAAGAATTGCAGAAGTCGAATAACATGAGTATTACTTGTCAATGCTAGAACAACAAAAAGGGAATGAAGTCAGGAAAATTATAAAAAAAAAAAAAACCAACAAAATCACATTATTCTCATACGCCTACTTTGTGTGAGCAAATATCCAGTGCCAGGAAGCCCAAGGAGAACCAAACAGAGAAGCCGCTGGGACACACTGTCAACAGCAGAAGAAGTTTTCCGGACCAGGAAATGACTGATTAAGATCTTTATTGCACAGAGGAAAATTTGATGGTTATCTATGATTACTTACAAAATTAAGCAAATTTTACATCAAGTTACTAATTTCCAGCACAGATTTCCCACCTAGCCCATTTGATCCAGGGGTTCACTGAAGCATGAGAGGCAGCATGGCAAATGAGACGTCATATGAAATCCTAACAGTAAGTGCTGACATCAGAAGAGACCAGTAGAGGTCCTGTTGAAGTTCCTGTAATTAACCACAGAATAAAACCTCTGATCCAGGACACGATAAAAACTGTGAAAATTATCTCAATTTGTTCCACAAAATAGTTGTGAAGTGTCAAAATAACTCCTGAACTATAATTTCCCAAAAAAAAGAACTCCATTTCATGCTTGCTACTCAGGATGTGTATTATTCTGCACGTCTATTTGATCATAGTAATGGTTACTATTATTCAGCCATTTCAGTGACAAGATATTCTACGATTTGCTATACTCCGTAACCTGGAAGAGCTGTGCTGTACCATGGGATAGAATAGAACAGAGACCATTTTGTCCAACCTGAAATTTAACCTCTAGTTCTCAAAATCATCATAAATAGACTGGAAATAACCAGATAAGCCACATACTGAATCATGGGTGCTCCCAATGCTATAGCTCCAAGTGCATTCACTACCTCCCCTATAAATTTGCTTTCAAAAACCAACATACCTAGAATCCAATACAATGAAAAAGACAAAAAATAAATTAAAAAAAAATGTTAAGCAAGCATTGGCAGACGAACATTCAGCTATAAAGCTATTATACCACTAGTGCAGGCAAAGTATTGAAACAGAAGATAGAAAGTTGTGTAAGAATGAGTCCTCAAGTAACATCCTTGTTCTGTATTCAAAAAACCATATCTTTTTACAGGTACAGGTGCTAAACTGTGCTAACGCAAGTCTTTTCAACCTGCAAATTACAACTAAAAGATACTTCTCAAAGCCTTCAACTTTATCTTTTACTTGTACATCATTAACCTTAAAAAACCCAAATCACTTCATAAATTTTTCAAAATAACAAGAAATAAAAATAAAGAGCACAGAGCAATTAAAGATTGCAACTTTTGAAATCCCACCCATATAACCAAAAAGTTTAAGTGATAAAAGTTAATTAAATTATATATTTAAATAAAAAAAAGCAATGAACGACTAACCCTCAGGTAGTGCTAATAAACCTCGTACGACAGCTTTCAAGTACTGTCAATTACACATATTAAAACCTCGTTTAATATGTTAAAAAGAAGAGATTAACATATAAAATCCACCAACAAAAAAAAAAGAAATTAACCAGAAAAGGAAATGGGATTAATTGGAATTACAAAGCATTGATTTGGACGATTTCGAAAGAGACAGTACAGCAGAATCACGACTGGATCTTCAATAACCTTCAAAAAAACAAACCAAAAATTAAGAGAGAGAGAGAGAGAGGAGTCAATGTTTTGAAGAACCTTCGAAGGGGTAATTTCAGATACCTCCGTTGAGGTTTCTAACAATTTCACCGGCCTTCCCCAAAGTTTGTAAAATTCATAAACTTCCCTGAGATGAATAGTAAAGAGATGAATTATTCATTCCCTAAAATTCATAAATCATAGCAAACATCATCATGTTAAAAGAGAGGAATAGTCTGTTTTTGTTGAATCTTGTGATCATTAGTATTATTTTATTATTTATTTATGCTATCTAATTTATTAAATATGAATTTTTTGAATGACAAAATATGTATATTAATTGTTTCTAATTTTTAATTATTTTTATTCTTTTACTACTATAACTTATATATATGCATAAGCAGTATTTATAAAATAAAAGTTTCATCTCCATCCTTAAACTACTTTCTTAATGTCACTTTTTTTAATTGAACTAATTTTGTTATCAAAATTTTAATCTTATGGGAGGTTTGTATAATTTTACAAACTTTAAAAAAGTCTAGTAAAATTATTAAAAATTTTAGGGGAGGTTTATGAAATTATCCCACCTTCAAAAATCAAACCAATAATTAAAAGAGAAAGACAGCGTCAATGTTCCCAAGAAACAGAAGAACTAAAAGGAGGGAGAGGTCAAACATTATCCCCAAAGGAATCATGCATGTTAGTAAATTGGTTCCGTCAAAATTCGACTCCAGTTCGAGGTCCAAAACATTGAAACCTAACGTTAACCCAGAAGCCACTCCGTTTTATTTATATATATATATATATATATATGTATATATATATAATATTCGTAATATTTTATAATATATTAATTAAAAATTATTATTTTATTCATTTTTTAAAAAATAAAATTAATATTTTTTATTTTTTTAAAATCAAGAAGACTTGAGATCGAGTTCAACTCAACTCGAATTTGAAGTCGAGCTCGAACTCGATCTTTATATTGAGAATTCATCAAGTTTGAGATCGAGTCCGAATTTGATAAAATTAAGTCGAAACTTAATTTGATTAGATCCAAAATTCCACTCAACTCATCTTGTTTGCAAATTTACCATTACAAATTGTTAGTTAGCCTTCAATTTGAATGGTTGACCAAACCCTCAAATTCTCAAACTCATGACTTAATCCACGACCGCTGATAAGGGAACTCGAATGGAAATTTCGGCCAAAATGAAGTACATTGAATAATACTACTATTCTCATCAATTCCTTGAAATTGTCCTAAGTTGAAGTTGAAAAAGATGGATAAACGTGGCAATACCTCTATGACCTTTTTTTTCCGATTAGAAAATCAACTACATTGTTGAGCAAAACCTTCCAAGAAAAAGAATATAAAAATGAACACAACGCTTATCACCACCTTGAGATATTTTAGACATAGATTAGATCACATCCATCACTCTTTCACCTTTTCTTTGCCATAGATCCAACACAACACACCCATTTAACCACAACAAATCAAGAGATCCAGCACATACCATAGCATCATAAGATAGTTCTAATTCTAAATTTCTATCTTTCTAGCAGCAAAGACAGGCACATATAACGTTTGGACTTTTGAAACATCAAAATATACATTAATTAAGATAACAGAAATTAATCCTTCTTAATGACGTTTTCACATGAACAATTTTAAGCTAACCATGATGTTAGTATTATATCACCAATAACACTTAGACAAACAAGGGATTTTTCACCAAAAAATCTCTACGTTTTCCGTGAACATATTTTTCAATCACCTTTTTACCTTATATATATCAAATCGCAGCAATCTCAAAAACAAATAATAGAAAAACCCATCAAAAGATTCCATAGATCTGCTTGGATCTTTAACAAATTCATCAAATATCTAAAAGCACATGCAGTTTCCTCATTGCTACTGTGTTTTGACCTGTAAAGCCGTATAAGTAAGACCGCGTTTGAGCCTTCTCTGACCGAAAAGACACGAAAAAAAGAAGGGGGTTGACACTTGACCGTTATTCCAGTTAACACATTAGAGTACTATACTTTGTATGCCTTCGAAGAAACGCGCCTCTTGTATTCTTTAAGAAATAAATCCACCACACATATTGGCAAGCCCACCCCGCAAGTTGTTGTCCAAAACCCTAATTGTCTGTGATTTCCTTTCATTACTATACATAATTAATTCAAGAAAAAATTGCAACAAAGTAAGCCCAGTCAAAAAAAAAAAACATATATATATATATATATATGGTATTGATATTGGTTTATTTCCCCTCCTGATAAATACCCCTGAAAATTAATCCAAGCACCTGAAGGATTTGGGCAGTTGCAAAATTTTGTGCATTCTGCATTAGCCCTTTTCGTTTCTTCACTTTGTACATCAAGGAAACAAAAGCAATCCTGAGAAGCAATTGAAACAGAGAAGAAAGGAGAAGAATATTGTTGAGTGAAGCAAACGAATGGAGGAAAGAAATACTACTAACAAAGAAGAAGAAGGTTGAAGGAAATCTTGCGCAGCAGAGGATCATCATGTTGGAGAACAAATATGGAGATGGGGTGGCATGGAAAAGAGGTGCAATGCTAGGGAAAGGAAGCTTTGGGTCTGTCTATTTAGCAACTTTGAAGAAGCCCAGATCAAAATATAGTTGTTTGCCATCGGTTATGGCTGTGAAATCAGCTGAGGTTTCTGTTTCAGGTTCAATTCAGAAAGAACGCGAAGTTTTGAGTAATGTCAAAGGTTGTCCTAACATAATTCAATGCTTTGGTGAAGAGACTACCACGGGGGTGAATGGTGTCATGGTTTTTAATTTGTTGCTCGAATATGGCTCAGGTGGAACCCTAGCCGAAAAGATCAAGAAATCAGGGGGCAAGGGATTACCTGAATTTGAGGTAAGGTGTTATACTAGGTCTATCCTCAAAGGGTTGAATTTCATTCATGAGATTGGTTATGTTCATTGTGATTTGAAGCCTGAGAATATTTTGCTTGTGCACAACAATGCTGGAGGTGGGAGGGCTGGATTCAGGGCAAAGATAGGTGATTTTGGGTTGGCTAAGAGGGTTAAACAGTGTAAGAAGAGGAAATTAGAGCCTTACTGGAGGGGAACGCCTACCTATTTGTCACCTGAGGTTGTGGGAGATGGTGTACAAGAGCAACCTAGCGATATTTGGGCTCTCGGATGTATTGTCTTAGAGATGTTGACGGGAAAACCCCTATGGGATGCAAAAGAGGAGCGGAATGCTGAGGATATTCTGAAAAGGATCAAGAATGAATTGCCTCAGATTCCTAGTGAATTGTCTAAGGAGGCAAAGGATTTTCTGAAAGGCTGTTTTGTGAAGAAGGCCATGTATAGGTTGACAGCTGAGATGTTGCTGAATCATGCGTTTATGGAAGGATTGGTTGATGGTGATGATGATGTTGAAGAAATTATCGAGGTTGAAGATATTAATGGGATTGAGTCTATACTGGTAGTATCTGAAACTGATGATGATGAGGTCATTTGTGGCTATGTCTCTGATGAGTGGAGCTTTGCATCAGAAGATTGTTCAATATCTTATTGGTCTGAAGGAGATGAAGGGGAGATTGAGGATGAAATTGTATCTCAAATCAGTGAAGAGCAGAAACTGGATTTAGAACAAAGTAACGGCGTAATAAGCTCCACTGAAGAGGCTGGACTTGATCATGCTACTGAAGCATCATTGCAAATTCCCTTACCGATCCCGCCAAGCACTACACAGCAATATCCAGTTAGTTTTAGGATTCCTGCCGGAGTCTAGGAACATTATGGATTGATACAGAGTCCAATTTTGTAGCTAGTGTTCTTTCTGATTATTTTTAGTCAGTACTTGCTGTATCAATTACCGATATACTAAAATATATTGAATTAATTCTTTTTCAAATTCCTTGCTGTCAAAGTACGGTACAAGTTTCAATTACACTCCATTATCATAATAGTCATGTCCAGAAGAAATTTCAGATCACAGCGGTTTGGCCGGTGATATGATCATACTTTGCCCTTGTGGAACTTTTGGAACTCCTTTTACTGGCTCACATTCATTGGCTTCATTATACCTTGTTCATGTATATCTGAAGTTTTGTCATAAATAAGTTGCATTTGCTTTAACTTGTGTTAAAAATGCATCGGGAAGAAATTGAGGTTTCTTACGCATCTTCTTGTAGCTAAGAGTTTTTCCATCAAAGTTTAAAATCTTCAAATCCTGCCTTCAGCTTATTAGAAAAAGAATTGCTGGCATGGGTGTTGAGGCGAGTTTGCATAGAGGAGTTATTACACGAAAGTCAGAAACCTGATGTGTCCTGGTATACAAAACTCTTCTAGTCCATGGTAATAGGCTAAATATTGAGATCCTTATTAACTGGTCTATAGCAGCTGCAATTGCGCTAGTAATCATACTTAGTTGGACTTTCTTTATCAGCTAACCGTCTACACTGGACATTCTAGCTTCTTTAATCTGGTCAAAACTTCAACTTGATCTACGAATATGTATGTTTGTTGTATGATGCCAACTGTTTAGGAAACTTTGGTGAGTTAAGACTTTTCATTACTTAAAAACAAGCTTCCGTCAAGACAGATACCTCATTGTAAGGGAATCTACAAATTTTCATGATTGTTCCAGAATAATCTTAGTCTCTATAAGTTACAAGAGATCGACAGACATCACGAACGCCTGCTTTCAAGTACTGTCATAGTCCTTGTGATATACTCCGCTTGCTTCATTCATCTGTACTTGGTTTCCTTTGCCCACCACCATCTAACAAAATCTTGCCTTCTGCGAGTTTCCTGTTCCCTCCCATGCATGGAGTGCAAATATGTAATGGATTTCATGAGTAATAGCACCAGTTCCATATTATTAGATTGACTAACTATATGATGACATTGCATTTGCATAGCATGATAAGATTCTGGATCTTGACATCCGTGGCTTCAAAGTTCTGTGAGATGCTAAATACACCTATATGCATCAGAATATGGCAAGCCAAACTAATGCTCTTGACATAGGCAGATTAGAGTGAAATATCATTTTCCATTCTGCTTTAGAGTTAAAATGTTCCTACATTCTCAATGTTTGTCCTAAGATGGAAACAGCACTAGTTTTCTGAACCTTGTGACTTGTTAGAAGATACTGTTGTTGATTGTAAGTTTTATGTGGGAACCCGATAACTGAATGTTTCCCTTTGTTTAAATTAAGTATAGCTTTCCATAGATGCTGCCTAGAAATCAGTCTGCTGCATTAGTAATATGTAATGCAAAATCTTGACCTAGGAAGCTTGCTCATAATAAGTTTCATCTCTTGCTCTAATACGTATACGTTATCATGACACAACTAGAAATGACTGAAAATAGGAGCAAAATCATTCTTTAACAATTCTGGCGATCATTGTTTTCTTTTTCTTTTTTGGTCCCTTCCTTTTTCTTTCGTTCTCTTTCAGATTTTGGGACATCCATTTCGAAATTTATGATTCTAGCTGAAGGGAATGTGAGGTGAAAACTATGATCAACCTGTTCTTTTGCAACAGTTGAACCAATATTCTAGCTTTCTGCACTTCCATTAGTCATCTATGACTTCTGTCAGTCTGGAGCTGGCCAACTGGCCATAGTACTAACCCACCCTCTTCTTGTTTTGCAGAGATGGACAACTTTTTTCTTAAGAATAATATTTGCACAAATAGCATACCGCAATTGTCCAAATGGTTAGTGTTTTCAGACTATATTGTTTCCATGAATGTAACCATGTCTACAAGTACAAGTAATTTCCTCTCAAGGAAAATGTCATGTATGCAGCAATATATTCTGTTAACTCTCGAAGTTAATGCCCTATTTGTTTCCAAAAAAATCAGCAGGATTCACCAGAACCATACTCTAATTACGTCTCCTGGTTTATCATAATCTCTTCAGTATGTGTACATCCCCAAGTATCTAAAATCTATGAGGACAATCTTCAACAATTTTAGGCTAGAAAAGTCAATACTGGGCTTGAAAGCAATCAGAATCTCACCCTGGGCTTATTCATTATAGTGGGATGATAAAGTGGACCCCTTTTCTGATACTGATCCCTTAAAGTGAACTACACCATATTTTTCCACGGCCCAGGAAATCTAGCTGTTTATCCTCAGCAGCATGAACGAGTTTCTCGACTCCTGGAATATCTCTATTTGCATTTCGTGTTCAACAATGTGTTTTCAAAGTAGAATTAATGTATAGGTTTATTTGGATAAACATCTATTGATGTATACTAAAGATCCGCATATAGATTTACCCAAGTAGTATTACTTAGTATTACATCGTACCACGAGCTGTGGATCGGAAAGAGTGGGGTTTTATTCATTAGTGCGTTTGATAAAAACTGAAGTATGAAATCTGAAATTTAAATTCATTAAATTATTAAATTGTTAAGTACTAAATTTGATACATTTGATTGTATTTTATATTAAATCATAAGTGAATAACTCATCACTTATTTCTATGAACAAATTAAACCTATAGAATTCATGCCACTTAATTAATTTAAATGTTCAATCAAACACGTCTGAATATGTTACTGGGATTTTCTAGTTTTCATATAATTATGGTGGCTCTGAGAGTACATGTTCTTTAATTTTTTTTCCGGCCTTTTAGGCCCGTGGTTAAATTATGTCCCAGATTAGGATGTTGCTATAGAAAGTTAGACAGTATTACCACTTGCATCACAAACTGGTCACGTACTTTTCAATCGGATGAAACATTTGTAATCCCTGATGTGGATGTGTCCACTGTCCATCAATAAAAAAGTTTTGTCTTTTAGTCTTTATAGACTATGGCAGTGTGGCTAGGATTTTTGACCTAGATCATCATGTCATTCACCTGTTGCTGATGTGCACTGGGCATTTGTCGGGGCACTTCTCATGTTTTTTTTTAAACACTTGACCACCGGAGAGGTCCAATTTCCTTCCTTTAGGGGTGAGTATAAATCGGTGTGAACTGATTTACCGATCGATTATGAAATGAATTTGGTAATTTGAAATCTGTAAGGTGGAATTTGGTACGAAATTAGCGTGAATTGAATTCATTAAATTCGACTATGGTGCAGAATTGATAATTAGATTCTCAATTTGGTAACAACCGATCTTGAATTCAAATGAGATATAACGGAATAGGATATCGTTTTACCACATTCGTTTACCGGATTAATTTACCAAATTATATATTATATAGATAAAGGCTATAATAGTAGATATTAGATAGTATTATCATATATCTATTCTCAATTTTAATTCTTTTTTAATAGTAGATATTATATAGTATTATCAAAAATTCTCAATTTTAATTCTTTTTAATTTTTTTAGCAATATAAGTTAGAAAAAAAGCATGACAATGGTGAGAATGAAAATCTAAGTTACATTTAGAGTCAAATAATTATTTTTCATATTAAAAAGAAAGACCCGAACAAGCAATCTTTATGACAATTAGTACAATTTATAAGTGAAAAGTTAAAAATGTTAAATGATTTAGTTGTCTCAGACTAAAAATGACATAGTTATAAGAAGATGGATTAGTTTAGACATTTGATTTTCTAATGGCAAAGATTCTTAAAGTTGCCATTTGAAAATGTAGCGTGTATATGTTAAACTCCATAAAGTTGGTTACAGGTGAGGATGCAATATCTTGGCAAGGTATTAAGGTCAACCTCTCATGATTTTTGTCGTGGTACACAATATTGGAGTGTAGAACTAGCATTTCTGCACATTCATTTGGCTTATTAATTTTGTGATCATAGTTTGTACATGTAGTAAAAAGATAAAAATTAGTGGCTGAAAATCTTATTCATAAGTTGTGCAAGAATGATTCAATACTTCGTTTTAGTCGGTGAATAAATCTCTATTTTCTAAAAATCAAAAGTGACACTCTTGGTTGAAAATAGTAAAAGAATTGACTTTAACTTGCAAATTGGCTTCTCTCTCTCACACTCTCGCGCTCTCACTAATATTCAAAAACACAAGTCACAATATACAATTTTAGCAATCTTTTGGGTGATTAATAGTTACAATTTACCATTTTTAGTTTAGTTAGGCCTTTTAGTTGATGCAGTATGTTCTTTTTTTGTCAGGCATTTCTCTTTGAAGCTAAATTTTATAAAAGAAAGTAAAAACTACATAGAAAAAATATAAAGGAAAAATCTCTACTTCAATGAAAAGTTGTAAGATATTTTAATAATATATTAATGAAAGAAATGTATGATTTTATTAAATATGTGAATATTGGAGGAAATGGTTGACCTTGTATGGAAATGCGATTTGAAAGTAATAAAATAATATATGATAACTTTTAATAGTAAATGACAAATTTATCCAAAAGAGTTTTGATAAATTATATGGTGACCAAATAGTTGAGCAAAATATAACCACAAATGTCAGTGACAAACTATTCAAAATAAAAAAAAAGGGTACATGGACAAATAAAATTAACTTTGTAAAAACAATTTTCTATCAAACATTTTTCATATTTTGTATCACAAAAATAAAAATTAGAAAGTATTTGAACTTTTTCCAAACTAAAATTTAAAAAAAATCTCAAAACATATTAGTCAAAATGTAACTTAAAAAAAATTTCTCAAGAGTCGAAGTAAAATATCTATGAATCTAAATAAATATTTTTAATTGTATAGTTGATACATTTTTGTTAATATCTTCTATAACAAGCTAAAGCCAATAATTGTAAATCTTCAATGTGTATAGTGTACACCAAACCAGTCATATATGTATAAGAAATGTGAATTTCTTTTATTTATAACCTCTTTCATGTAGAAAAATATCTTTATTGAATTAGATTGATTTTATGAGTACTAAGTGACTAAATTATAAAATATTAAAATATTATGACTATGTTAGTTATCAAATGGCATTGCTTAAGATCTATTTTAGTATCTTAAGAGTGAGGATTAAACTAACAGTTAGTTGATAAAAAAAATTTAAAAAATTGGAAGTTGATAACTAAAATATGAAAAATTATGCTATATGATAGAAAATGTAACTTTCCAAGACATTATCTTCAACATTTATTGGCCATGAAAGAGTAAAAACACTAAAGAAAATCATTGATAAGTATAAAAAAAAGGCAAAAAATAAAAAATAGTAGTGTTGTCTTTATGCAACTAAAATAAAAAATTGAAAAATAAATGAGTCTTTAAAACACATATGCTTTCATGCCAACTATTTCAATATGACAATTAAAGATGAGACAGCAAATTTGAGGTTTATTGCTAGACTTATGTTATATTAGATATCTTAATGTTTTATCCTTTTGAATTTTTTTCGACAACTTTATTTAGATAATAAGAATACAAGGCCAATTTTATTCCACATGGAGTTCAAAGTTCCATGGATTTTTTGCTGGAGTTTCAAAATTCATCAAGAACTAGAAAAACCACTTCCAATGTCACTAGTCAGAGAATTTAAGATCAAATGGTGGATAGAATTCAATCAAGAATTCTGTGATCAAAAGAATGTTTTGAGATTTTTAGAAACAGGAGAAAAGCTCAAATGGATAAATCCAAATTAGCAGTAAAAGGAGTTAATACCCCAACAACTCTACAAAAGAAAGAAAAAGAAAAATCAAGTAGCTCAGCCTCAGAGACAATTGCAAATGATTTCTTAATGCAGAAGATGATGCAGAATCCAGAGATGCTTAAAGAATATTTGAATTATTTGCAGAAGCAAGACAAAAAAGAAGAAGACAAAAAAGATGAGTCAGCTGGGTCATCGTCAGAATCTACTTTTGATCCTTTCGGTGGTTCTTGTGCTCAAGAACCGGCAGACTTTTGATAAAGTTGTCGGCCAAATTTCAAAAGAAAATCTCAAAAGCAACCAATCAGAAGAAGATAAGGTGTCGGCAGAAAAAAGCAAATGAAATTCAAATGAAAGTGTCGGCAATCAAATAAAGATGAAGTTCGAAGGCAAAAAACTCTATAAATAGCATTCAAAACCCAATGTAGAGGCATCGAGTATTTTAGCTGTTCTAAGAAATTCTCTGAAAACTTCTTACTTCTAGTTTCTAAATCTTTCTGTTATCATATTTCAATATTTAAAAGATTTGAAGTTTGATTTCATCTCAAAGGCTCTACAATTTAAAGCTTCCGTTTCAAAGGTTACTCTGACTTTCTGTAAGTTCTTTATTATACTCATTCTTTTTATATTTATTAGCTTTATTATATACCTGGATTGGTTCTGGCATTTTTTGAGATAAGTCTGAAATCCCATTAAAACGTTTGGAGGTAGAATTTCTTTTTGAGGTCCAAACCATTGCCACCAATGATTAAACCAAATTGGGAATTCTCTCTTGCAAGTTTCTTTGAATGTGAAGAACCATGAATGATTGAAAGGTCTATACAAAAAAGCACGATACGATGTCATTTTGTAATCTTGATAAGTGAATCCATCTGGAATAAACCTAACTGAGAAGGATTTTTTTGAATAAAGAGAAGTCCATTCATTATGAGAACAAACTTTCTTTATAATGCATTTTGAATGGCTGATTATTTCTGAGTTCTTTTTATCTGGAATAGGGAAAATTTCCATAGATTGAGTATCTGTGAGAATTAATTCATAATGATCTAAATTTTTGGACGAGTCATCTGGTTGCCAAAAGCATTTTGAAGGGAAAAGTCTTTGAGTAAAGGAATTGAGTGTATTATAAAGAGGTATTTCTTGAAATCTAGTTAAAGTAATGTATTGAGTAAAGGGTTTGGTGAAATAGGGATTTTCATTGGTTTTCTCCGGGGTTCTTGAAATTTGTTGAATTGGTCTTATTTGAGAAGTAGTTGGAGTACGAGCAACTTGACTATAAGTCAATGCTGGAAAATCTTGCAATAATTGAAATCTATTTTGAGTTACAGGAGTAAAACTCATCTCATAATCTTGAGGAGTCTTAGGTCTAGAACTTTCTGCTTTTGTATCCATAATCTTGCAAAATTTAACAAATAATACAACTTAATTTTTGTTTTTTCTCTCTGATCTCATAATTATATCCTTCTATTGACTCATCATCTTCTCCATGGACTCTTTTAGCCCATTCTCTTTGTAATATTGTAAGATCAATCATTCTCCTTTTTGCAAAACATCGTTCTCTAATACTAATAATAGCTTTTGAAGGTCTCATCTTCACTTCATCATATTTTGGAATATCATAGACTTCAATTCTCTTAATTTTTTCTCCTTGAACTACATAATGTATTGTATCTCTTGAAATAATACGAAGATATTTTTTCGTATTATTTTTATCATTGTATCTTTTTCGGATTGCCTTGAGCAATTGCTTACTTTGCTCCATTTCCCTGTAGAAACTCTCTTGTCAAAAAATCAGGAAGAGAATATTTTCTCCTTTGATAAATTCTGTTTCAAAATCAAATACTGATAAAATTGCTTGCTATCTAGCAAAAATTTGTTTTGAAACTATATTTTGAACATCTTTTTGTAAAACTTCTTTTGCCGATTTACAATCTATTCTAAGTAAAAAAATTTTGTTGTACAAATCATCTTGAAATTTTGATATACATAATACTATAGATAAAATCTCCTTCTTAATAGTAGAATAATTCTTTTGTGGATCAGACCATGTTCCTGAATGAAATCTAACTAATTCTTCTTTTAAATCATCTAGTCTTTGTTTCAAAATTCCTCCATATCCTAATTCTGATGCATCGGTTTCTACTATCATAAAAGCTTTAGGATGAGGAAGACATAAACATGGTAACGATTCAATTTTTTCTTTAAGATATCTAACCTTTTGAGTATGTTCTTCAGACCATGGTTTAGGATTTTTCTTTAATCTATTAAATAATATGGAACATTCTTGTCTTAATTTAGGAAAGAAATCTGCAATATAATTTAAACATCCTAAAAATCTTTGCAATTGATTTTTCTCTTTTATTTCATCTGGAAATTTATTTGCAAATTCTAAAGCTCTATTTATTGGCTTTATTGTTCCTTTATCTATATCATGTCCTAAAAATCTAATTTTAGTTTGGAATAATTTCATTTTAGATGCGTATACTACCAATCCATTTTTCTTAACTACCTTTAAAAATATATTTAGATGTTTAAAATGTTGTTCTAAAGATTCTAAAAATATTAACATATCATCAATATAGACTATACTAATGAACTATAAGGGTTGAATATATCATTCATTATATTTTGAAATTCTGAAGGTGCATATTTTAATCCAAATGGCATTACTTTCCACTCATAATGGCAAAAAGGTGTTGTGAATGCTGTCTTATATCTATCTTCAGAGCTATTATTATTTGCCAATATCCTAATTTTAAATCAAATTTTGAAAATATCTTTGCATTATGTAACCTATTTAATAAATCCTTTTTATTTGGAATTGAATATCTAATCCATTGCAAAACTTTATTTAATGGTTTATAATTAATAACTAATATTGGAACTCCTCTTTCTTTTTCAGCTTGATTCATAACATAAAAAGCTGCACAACTCCAAAATGATTTTGAAAGTGTTATTAATCCTTTATCCATTAATGTTTTTATTTCTTTCTTACAAAATTCTAGTAATTCAGTATTCATTTGTATAGGTCTAGCTTTTGTTGGAATATTTTTCTCATCAAAATCCTTTTCGTAAGGTAAATTTATCATATGTTGTTTTCTATCCCAAAAGGCATTCGGAATGTCTACTCAAACTTCTTTTTTAATTAAATCTTCTAATTCTAAAATTCTTTTTTGCATTTTTATTTCTTTTAATTGTTCTTCAATTTTTAAATAAAATTTTTCTTCCTTTATGTAATTTATATATTGTTTAATTCTAGTAATAGTATTTATTGTTTTATAAATAGAGGATGATTGTAATATTTGTAATTCCCTTTGTCTAATTGGAGTTAAAAATTTAAAAGTAATAGTTTTTCCCATAATATTAGTAGAGACTCCTTCATATCCTACTGAAAATGGATATATTTGAATTAAAAAGGGTGTTCCTAATATTATATCATTACTTATATTTTTTACAATTAAAAAATTATGTCTAAGACAATAATTGTTATTACATATTGATCCTTTTGTAAATTTATATTTTACTTGTAAATTTTCTCCATTTACTGCCATTAATGTTTCATTTGTTCTTTCACAGTATTTTGTGATAATTATTCATTCTTTTATACAGCTTGAATCTGCTCCACTATCCAATAAAGCTACACATGTTTCTTTAAAATCTTCTACTATTATTGTGACTAAAGCATACCACTTTTGAAATGTCATTTTTTCTATTATATTTAGATATTGTTGTTCATTTACTGGTTTTTCTGGAATAATTATTTCTTCTGTAGTTAATGTTTTTGAAGTAGAAGGTTGATCTTTTTTATTTTCTATTAATGTCATTTTGGCTTCTATTTCTAAATCTTTAGTTTTTAATTCTATAATTTCTTGTTGTAATTGTTTCACTTGAGTCTTTAAATCATTAATTTCTGTTTGAAGATCTTTAGTAGTTTCTTTTTTCATACTATTTATATTAGGATATTTATCTATTAATTTTGAAATACTAAATGGTTCAATTATTTTTGGCATCTTATCTTCTTGTATGATTAAACTCTTTAATCTTTCTAAATATTCTTTTTTAGCTAAATGATCATCAATTTTTTCTATTATATCTAATAAAAATTCTTTATCTTCCTTTTTTTGTAATTACATTTATGTATTTTGGGTTTGTAATTACATTTATATATTTTGGATTATTTGAACAATTACAATCTTCTTCACCATCTGAACTACTTATATCATTGTAATAATTATCTTCTGTACTTTGTTCTTTTTCATTTATTAATAAGTTTATTAATTTATTCTTTATTTCTTCGTCTTCTGCACAGATTTCATTTATTTTTTCTTTTAATTTACATTTATTTGCTTTATGTCCTACTTTCCCACATTTATAACAAACAATTTTCTTTTTATAGAATTTTTTGCTTTTCTTTTTCTCATAATTTTCATCTTTATTAGATTTTTTATATCTTAAGTATTTTTTGTCCTTTTTACTTTTCTTTTTATATGTTGATGGTGATTTAATTCTTTTTATACCAAATGCTTCACAAAATGATCCTACTTCTTTTGTTTTAGAACCATACTTAATCTGAAGTTTTAATTCTGAACATAATATTAAACATTCTTTTTTCACAAATGCAAATAATTGTCCAAAAGTAATATTTTCAAACGAAATAACATCTGTTCCTATTTCTTTTTGTAAGTTATCCATTATCCTTTGTGAAAATAAACTTGGTAATCTTGTAATAAATCTTTCTTTCCAAAATGAAGCATTACAATTTGGTCTTCTTAATACATTTCTTAATAACATATCTTTGTACTATCTAAAGTCTGACAAAGTTGGACATCTTAAATTTGTTAAAAATGTTTTATTCGCATTTAACTCTTCTTTTGGATTCCCTACAAAATACATTACTATTATTACAATTAAAAATTCTGCAGCATCTGATTGTACTTGAATATTTCCTTAATCATCTTTAATATATTGTGTATGATCTAGTATTGATAATTTATCTTGAAGTGTTAAAGCATTATTAGTACTACTACTTGATATAATTTTTTAATATCATCCAAATTTATATTATTACTACTACTACTACTTGATTCAGCTTCTCCACCTTTTTAAAAGGGGATGCAATTATATCTCCTTGTCCTATATTAATTTTTACTTCTTGTAATGGAGGATGAATTGAAGTTATTACTTGATCGTCTTTTAATTTTCATTTTTTATATAAATTAGTTTGAACATTTATTTGTGGAGTATTATATGCATCATCTATTCCTACTTTTGAAATATAGAATGATAACCAAGCAAAGAAAGGAAAATCAAACTTTCTTATCTCTAATTTTTTCTTCCATTCTAATATTAATTTTTCTTTACATTTAGAAGATAATTGAAAAAACCAAATTCTTTTTTCTGTATTTTCTTCATCATCAAAATCTTCTTGTAAGTATTTATGATTTATTTTATATTCTCTAATTATTACATTTATTTCTGCTTTCATTTGAGAATGTGTTGGAGAATATTCTGATTGATTTTGATTAACTACTTCTGGAACAGGAGTTTTAAACTTAAATGTTGAAGAACTTTATAAAGGAAAATTTGTATCAACTGATTCGTAACTAGATTGTCTAGTTGGCATCCAAGAATGGCTTGAAGTTGAAGATCTTTCTCTAAATGAGGCAAATCTCATTAAAATTTTTCCATCAGGTTCTTCTATAATATCTTCAGGATTTGTTTGTTCTATATTTCTTGGTATTTGTGAATTTTGTATTATAAACTCACTAGGTATAGTGATTTCATTCCATTTTAGTCTTTTTGGAGTATAAGTTGTAGACCTATCTGCATCAACCTGTAATAATGTTGTTTCTTTTTTTAAAGTTGGAGTCATAATGAATTTTGGATTTAATTATGAAAACAAAGGTCTATAATACATTCTGTAAATTACAACAAAATTCTTTGTATGTTTTTCAAATTCATCACCTTGTAAATGAATATCTAATATTACTGAATTCAAAACATGTGGATCAGTTAAATCTACTGAAAAATTTGGAGCACAATTAAAGTAAATTGGTCCATTACATACATTTGTTTGAATCATAGATAAAAGTGAAGTTTTATATCTTTTAAGTCTTATGTCTCTTAAAGCTAAATATATAGGAGCATCTACTCCTAGATGGAATAAAGGTTTTACTGCAACCTGAATTAATCCTATATGAATATATCTATATCCTTTACTAAGATACTTTTGAATTGTATTATGATTTAATAATGGAATGGATTGATATTCTTCTTAAAGAAAATCATTGATAAGTATATAAAAAAGGCAAAAAAATAAAAAATAGTAGTGTTGTCTTTATGCAACTAAAATAAAAAATTGAAAAATAAATGAGTCTTTTAAAACACATATGCTTTCATGCCAACTATTTCAATATGACAATTAAAGATGAGACAGCAAATTTAAGGTTTACTGCTAGACTTATGTTATATTAGATATCTTAATGTTTTATCCTTTTGAATTTTTTTCGACAACTTTATTTAGATAATAAGAATCATGGTTGTTACTCTTAGGATTTTGTACTTATCTTTCATAAATTCTATTGAACCGAGTCCATATTGCAATAAAAGTTAAAGCTAAATAATATTGATTGAGTGTTGACTGATATACTGGATGTCATGTGTATGTTCTATTCGGCAAAATTGTTGGGTAGAACCTATGTGTGTCGCCTGGGTTCGATAGACTTGGTATTGGTTGAGTTTGTGGTTGATGTATTTTCCAAGAAGTTCGATGCGAGGCCTTAGAATCCAGGTCTTTATGAGATTTACTGCGATGGATTTGAAGTAAAAGCCGATGCCATACCTCGTAGCAGTTGGGCGACATATAAATACTTCCTGACCGCTGCAACTAAGCCAAAAACTGATTCTCAGCCAAGAAGCACAGGGATTGATAGGCAGGAGGTTGGGTCACGACATATTCAGTTTACTGATGAGGACGAACCAGGTTGCTCTACATTGCCTAGAGGAACTGGAACACACACATGCTTTAATGATGAGGATGACGCAGACGAAGAGCTGCAGTGAAAGTTTTACAATTCTTGCTTCAATAGTTCTGTAAATTGAATTTGTTTAAGCAACTGGAGAGTTAGGGATTATGAACCTTGAGCGCGTGGGGAATACTAGAGAATGTGAAGCTTCAAATATGAAGGACAAAAAATACCTCTATTCTTTGAAAAAAAAAAATCTAAAGGTATTAAAGCATTAAGAACTTCTAAAATTTTATAATCTAGACTACCCAATCCTGATTCTTTATATTTTTCAGATACTTATCTACAAAATTTCTTCACTTTTACGGCTATATTTATTGGATTTAGCTAATAATATTGTTCCCCAACTTATTTTTCACTAGCATCTATTTCTATTATTATATAGTCACTTTTTTCATTTATACTAATAATGCTTAATGCTTCATTCATTATCATTACTATCAATGCTTATCACATCTATCATGTCATCTAATTCATCTAGAATTTTTACTCTCTCTAAATTTTTATTATATATATTAAGTGATTTATTTGCTAAATGATTAGGTTGTCTACAAATATAGCAATTACATTTTTTTATTGCTAGATTTTTTAACATATCTATTGGATTTTCTACCCTTTGGTAACTTTTACTTTTTCTTATAAATTTTGTCTTTATATATTTCTTTCTAATATATTAATCATATTTATCAAATCTTTCTAATTTTCTATAATACTTTTTTCTCCTTCTTTCTTCTCTATACTGTTATAGAGTATATATATAACTTTTCTACAAAATCCATAACTTAACTTTTTAAGTGTTTTTTGCATATCTATTTCTAGACATTTCTCTAAAATAACTCATTGTAAACATTACTCGTAGACCTACTCCTAGATTTTGTCAATAATTTCTTTCTTTCCATTTCTTTTCTATTTCTCTTTCTAGATTTTCAGACAATTTTTTATGGTATCCATCTGCTATAGCTTCATCAAATTCTCTTTTTGTTTTTTGAAGCTAAATTTAAATAGTTTTGACTAAATTCTTTTATATATTTATAGCTTCCTAAAGTTTTTTTTTTAAAGCATCAATTATCCTGAGCTGTAATCCACTATCAAGTATCACAATAGGATCATGTCACAAAATTTGGCTTAACAAACAACTTTTCCCAAGCTAATGGAAGGTAACACGCAACTCCTAAGACAGTTTATGAATACCTGCTAACCCAAAGGATCCAAGTCATTTCCTTGAGCCTAGGCCACAAGGGTGATGGCGGTAGTAGATTCACTCATCTCAGAACGGCCAAAAGATCTTCCACCACCATCTTTTCTTCTTACTTTCCATCTCGTCAACCTTCTTGTTGACCCGTTCAACCTCATCCTTCAGTTCTTCAATCCTTCCTTTCAACTCCTTCACATCACCACCTATCTGTTTTACGGACTCTTTCAGGGAACTCAACTCTGCTTCTAATACATGGATTCGTCTCCTTGTGAGGTAATCCGAAACATGTTGATATATCTTCCTCAGCTTGTGTCGAATGTCTCCTCCAAAGAAGTCGCCTTTATGTCCTCTGCCTCCTGCTTCTTCGGATTTGGCACCATTGTTATTGGTGTCAGTGTGCTTCTCGGCGGTGGTGGTGGACTCTGGAATGGGCTTGTTGAGAGTCTTAGGTTTGTTGGGAGTCTTAGTGGACTATAAGTAGTAGGTCTATCTGCATCAACCTGTAATAATATTGTTTCTTCTTTTAAAGTTGGAGTCATAATGAATTTTGGATTTAATTGTGAAGACAAAGGACTATAATACATTCTGTAAATTACAGCAAAATTCTTTGTATGTTTTTCAAATTCATCACCTTGTAAATGAATATCTAATATTACTGAATTCAAAACATGTGGATCAGTTAAATCTACTGAAAAATTTGGAGCACAATTAAAGTAAATTGGTCCATTACATACATTTGTTTGAATCATAGATAAAAGTGAAGTTTTATATCTTTTAAGTCTTATGTCTCTTAAAGCTAAATATATAGGAGCATCTACTCCTAGATGGAATAAAGGTTTTACTGCAACCTGAATTAATCCTATATGAATATATCTATATCCTTTACTAAGATACTTTTGAATTGTATTATGATTTAATAATGGAATGGATTGATATTCTTCTTAAAGAAAATCATTGATAAGTATATAAAAAAGGCAAAAAAATAAAAAATAGTAGTGTTGTCTTTATGCAACTAAAATAAAAAATTGAAAAATAAATGAGTCTTTTAAAACACATATGCTTTCATGCCAACTATTTCAATATGACAATTAAAGATGAGACAGCAAATTTAAGGTTTACTGCTAGACTTATGTTATATTAGATATCTTAATGTTTTATCCTTTTGAATTTTTTTCGACAACTTTATTTAGATAATAAGAATCATGGTTGTTACTCTTAGGATTTTGTACTTATCTTTCATAAATTCTATTGAACCGAGTCCATATTGCAATAAAAGTTAAAGCTAAATAATATTGATTGAGTGTTGACTGATATACTGGATGTCATGTGTATGTTCTATTCGGCAAAATTGTTGGGTAGAACCTATGTGTGTCGCCTGGGTTCGATAGACTTGGTATTGGTTGAGTTTGTGGTTGATGTATTTTCCAAGAAGTTCGATGCGAGGCCTTAGAATCCAGGTCTTTATGAGATTTACTGCGATGGATTTGAAGTAAAAGCCGATGCCATACCTCGTAGCAGTTGGGCGACATATAAATACTTCCTGACCGCTGCAACTAAGCCAAAAACTGATTCTCAGCCAAGAAGCACAGGGATTGATAGGCAGGAGGTTGGGTCACGACATATTCAGTTTACTGATGAGGACGAACCAGGTTGCTCTACATTGCCTAGAGGAACTGGAACACACACATGCTTTAATGATGAGGATGACGCAGACGAAGAGCTGCAGTGAAAGTTTTACAATTCTTGCTTCAATAGTTCTGTAAATTGAATTTGTTTAAGCAACTGGAGAGTTAGGGATTATGAACCTTGAGCGCGTGGGGAATACTAGAGAATGTGAAGCTTCAAATATGAAGGACAAAAAATACCTCTATTCTTTGAAAAAAAAAAATCTAAAGGTATTAAAGCATTAAGAACTTCTAAAATTTTATAATCTAGACTACCCAATCCTGATTCTTTATATTTTTCAGATACTTATCTACAAAATTTCTTCACTTTTACGGCTATATTTATTGGATTTAGCTAATAATATTGTTCCCCAACTTATTTTTCACTAGCATCTATTTCTATTATTATATAGTCACTTTTTTCATTTATACTAATAATGCTTAATGCTTCATTCATTATCATTACTATCAATGCTTATCACATCTATCATGTCATCTAATTCATCTAGAATTTTTACTCTCTCTAAATTTTTATTATATATATTAAGTGATTTATTTGCTAAATGATTAGGTTGTCTACAAATATAGCAATTACATTTTTTTATTGCTAGATTTTTTAACATATCTATTGGATTTTCTACCCTTTGGTAACTTTTACTTTTTCTTATAAATTTTGTCTTTATATATTTCTTTCTAATATATTAATCATATTTATCAAATCTTTCTAATTTTCTATAATACTTTTTTCTCCTTCTTTCTTCTCTATACTGTTATAGAGTATATATATAACTTTTCTACAAAATCCATAACTTAACTTTTTAAGTGTTTTTTGCATATCTATTTCTAGACATTTCTCTAAAATAACTCATTGTAAACATTACTCGTAGACCTACTCCTAGATTTTGTCAATAATTTCTTTCTTTCCATTTCTTTTCTATTTCTCTTTCTAGATTTTCAGACAATTTTTTATGGTATCCATCTGCTATAGCTTCATCAAATTCTCTTTTTGTTTTTTGAAGCTAAATTTAAATAGTTTTGACTAAATTCTTTTATATATTTATAGCTTCCTAAAGTTTTTTTTTTAAAGCATCAATTATCCTGAGCTGTAATCCACTATCAAGTATCACAATAGGATCATGTCACAAAATTTGGCTTAACAAACAACTTTTCCCAAGCTAATGGAAGGTAACACGCAACTCCTAAGACAGTTTATGAATACCTGCTAACCCAAAGGATCCAAGTCATTTCCTTGAGCCTAGGCCACAAGGGTGATGGCGGTAGTAGATTCACTCATCTCAGAACGGCCAAAAGATCTTCCACCACCATCTTTTCTTCTTACTTTCCATCTCGTCAACCTTCTTGTTGACCCGTTCAACCTCATCCTTCAGTTCTTCAATCCTTCCTTTCAACTCCTTCACATCACCACCTATCTGTTTTACGGACTCTTTCAGGGAACTCAACTCTGCTTCTAATACATGGATTCGTCTCCTTGTGAGGTAATCCGAAACATGTTGATATATCTTCCTCAGCTTGTGTCGAATGTCTCCTCCAAAGAAGTCGCCTTTATGTCCTCTGCCTCCTGCTTCTTCGGATTTGGCACCATTGTTATTGGTGTCAGTGTGCTTCTCGGCGGTGGTGGTGGACTCTGGAATGGGCTTGTTGAGAGTCTTAGGTTTGTTGGGAGTCTTAGTGGACTATAAGTAGTAGGTCTATCTGCATCAACCTGTAATAATATTGTTTCTTCTTTTAAAGTTGGAGTCATAATGAATTTTGGATTTAATTGTGAAGACAAAGGACTATAATACATTCTGTAAATTACAGCAAAATTCTTTGTATGTTTTTCAAATTCATCACCTTGTAAATGAATATCTAATATTACTGAATTCAAAACATGTGGATCAGTTAAATCTACTGAAAAATTTGGAGCACAATTAAAGTAAATTGGTCCATTACATACATTTGTTTGAATCATAGATAAAAGTGAAGTTTTATATCTTTTAAGTCTTATGTCTCTTAAAGCTAAATATATAGGAGCATCTACTCCTAGATGGAATAAAGGTTTTACTGCAACCTGAATTAATCCTATATGAATATATCTATATCCTTTACTAAGATACTTTTGAATTGTATTATGATTTAATAATGGAATGGATTGATATTCTTCTTAAAGAAAATCATTGATAAGTATATAAAAAAGGCAAAAAAATAAAAAATAGTAGTGTTGTCTTTATGCAACTAAAATAAAAAATTGAAAAATAAATGAGTCTTTTAAAACACATATGCTTTCATGCCAACTATTTCAATATGACAATTAAAGATGAGACAGCAAATTTAAGGTTTACTGCTAGACTTATGTTATATTAGATATCTTAATGTTTTATCCTTTTGAATTTTTTTCGACAACTTTATTTAGATAATAAGAATCATGGTTGTTACTCTTAGGATTTTGTACTTATCTTTCATAAATTCTATTGAACCGAGTCCATATTGCAATAAAAGTTAAAGCTAAATAATATTGATTGAGTGTTGACTGATATACTGGATGTCATGTGTATGTTCTATTCGGCAAAATTGTTGGGTAGAACCTATGTGTGTCGCCTGGGTTCGATAGACTTGGTATTGGCTGAGTTTGTGGTTGATGTATTTTCCAAGAAGTTCGATGCGAGGCTTCAGAATCCAGGTCTTTATGAGATTTACTGCGATGGATTTGAAGTAAAAGCCGATGCCATACCTCGTAGCAGTTGGGCGACATATAAATACTTCCTGACCGCTGCAACTAAGCCAAAAACTGATTCTCAGCCAAGAAGCACAGGGATTGATAGGCAGGAGGTTGGGTCACGACATATTCAGTTTACTGATGAGGACGAACCAGGTTGCTCTACATTGCCTAGAGGAACTGGAACACACACATGCTTTAATGATGAGGATGACGCAGACGAAGAGCTGCAGTGAAAGTTTTACAATTCTTGCTTCAATAGTTCTGTAAATTGAATTTGTTTAAGCAACTAGAGAGTTAGGGATTATGAACCTTGAGCGCGTGGGGAATACTAGAGAATGTGAAGCTTCAAATATGAAGGACAAAAAATACCTCTATTCTTTGAAAAAAAAAAATCTAAAGGTATTAAAGCATTAAGAACTTCTAAAATTTTATAATCTAGACTACCCAATCCTGATTCTTTATATTTTTCAGATACTTATCTACAAAATTTCTTCACTTTTACGGCTATATTTATTGGATTTAGCTAATAATATTGTTCCCCAACTTATTTTTCACTAGCATCTATTTCTATTATTATATAGTCACTTTTTTCATTTATACTAATAATGCTTAATGCTTCATTCATTATCATTACTATCAATGCTTATCACATCTATCATGTCATCTAATTCATCTAGAATTTTTACTCTCTCTAAATTTTTATTATATATATTAAGTGATTTATTTGCTAAATGATTAGGTTGTCTACAAATATAGCAATTACATTTTTTTATTGCTAGATTTTTTAACATATCTATTGGATTTTCTACCCTTTGGTAACTTTTACTTTTTCTTATAAATTTTGTCTTTATATATTTCTTTCTAATATATTAATCATATTTATCAAATCTTTCTAATTTTCTATAATACTTTTTTCTCCTTCTTTCTTCTCTATACTGTTATAGAGTATATATATAACTTTTCTACAAAATCCATAACTTAACTTTTTAAGTGTTTTTTGCATATCTATTTCTAGACATTTCTCTAAAATAACTCATTGTAAACATTACTCGTAGACCTACTCCTAGATTTTGTCAATAATTTCTTTCTTTCCATTTCTTTTCTATTTCTCTTTCTAGATTTTCAGACAATTTTTTATGGTATCCATCTGCTATAGCTTCATCAAATTCTCTTTTTGTTTTTTGAAGCTAAATTTAAATAGTTTTGACTAAATTCTTTTATATATTTATAGCTTCCTAAAGTTTTTTTTTTAAAGCATCAATTATCCTGAGCTGTAATCCACTATCAAGTATCACAATAGGATCATGTCACAAAATTTGGCTTAACAAACAACTTTTCCCAAGCTAATGGAAGGTAACACGCAACTCCTAAGACAGTTTATGAATACCTGCTAACCCAAAGGATCCAAGTCATTTCCTTGAGCCTAGGCCACAAGGGTGATGGCGGTAGTAGATTCACTCATCTCAGAACGGCCAAAAGATCTTCCACCACCATCTTTTCTTCTTACTTTCCATCTCGTCAACCTTCTTGTTGACCCGTTCAACCTCATCCTTCAGTTCTTCAATCCTTCCTTTCAACTCCTTCACATCACCACCTATCTGTTTTACGGACTCTTTCAGGGAACTCAACTCTGCTTCTAATACATGGATTCGTCTCCTTGTGAGGTAATCCGAAACATGTTGATATATCTTCCTCAGCTTGTGTCGAATGTCTCCTCCAAAGAAGTCGCCTTTATGTCCTCTGCCTCCTGCTTCTTCGGATTTGGCACCATTGTTATTGGTGTCAGTGTGCTTCTCGGCGGTGGTGGTGGACTCTGGAATGGGCTTGTTGAGAGTCTTAGGTTTGTTGGGAGTCTTAGTGGACTATAAGTAGTAGGTCTATCTGCATCAACCTGTAATAATATTGTTTCTTCTTTTAAAGTTGGAGTCATAATGAATTTTGGATTTAATTGTGAAGACAAAGGACTATAATACATTCTGTAAATTACAGCAAAATTCTTTGTATGTTTTTCAAATTCATCACCTTGTAAATGAATATCTAATATTACTGAATTCAAAACATGTGGATCAGTTAAATCTACTGAAAAATTTGGAGCACAATTAAAGTAAATTGGTCCATTACATACATTTGTTTGAATCATAGATAAAAGTGAAGTTTTATATCTTTTAAGTCTTATGTCTCTTAAAGCTAAATATATAGGAGCATCTACTCCTAGATGGAATAAAGGTTTTACTGCAACCTGAATTAATCCTATATGAATATATCTATATCCTTTACTAAGATACTTTTGAATTGTATTATGATTTAATAATGGAATGGATTGATATTCTTCTTAAAGAAAATCATTGATAAGTATATAAAAAAGGCAAAAAAATAAAAAATAGTAGTGTTGTCTTTATGCAACTAAAATAAAAAATTGAAAAATAAATGAGTCTTTTAAAACACATATGCTTTCATGCCAACTATTTCAATATGACAATTAAAGATGAGACAGCAAATTTAAGGTTTACTGCTAGACTTATGTTATATTAGATATCTTAATGTTTTATCCTTTTGAATTTTTTTCGACAACTTTATTTAGATAATAAGAATCATGGTTGTTACTCTTAGGATTTTGTACTTATCTTTCATAAATTCTATTGAACCGAGTCCATATTGCAATAAAAGTTAAAGCTAAATAATATTGATTGAGTGTTGACTGATATACTGGATGTCATGTGTATGTTCTATTCGGCAAAATTGTTGGGTAGAACCTATGTGTGTCGCCTGGGTTCGATAGACTTGGTATTGGTTGAGTTTGTGGTTGATGTATTTTCCAAGAAGTTCGATGCGAGGCCTTAGAATCCAGGTCTTTATGAGATTTACTGCGATGGATTTGAAGTAAAAGCCGATGCCATACCTCGTAGCAGTTGGGCGACATATAAATACTTCCTGACCGCTGCAACTAAGCCAAAAACTGATTCTCAGCCAAGAAGCACAGGGATTGATAGGCAGGAGGTTGGGTCACGACATATTCAGTTTACTGATGAGGACGAACCAGGTTGCTCTACATTGCCTAGAGGAACTGGAACACACACATGCTTTAATGATGAGGATGACGCAGACGAAGAGCTGCAGTGAAAGTTTTACAATTCTTGCTTCAATAGTTCTGTAAATTGAATTTGTTTAAGCAACTGGAGAGTTAGGGATTATGAACCTTGAGCGCGTGGGGAATACTAGAGAATGTGAAGCTTCAAATATGAAGGACAAAAAATACCTCTATTCTTTGAAAAAAAAAATCTAAAGGTATTAAAGCATTAAGAACTTCTAAAATTTTATAATCTAGACTACCCAATCCTGATTCTTTATATTTTTCAGATACTTATCTACAAAATTTTCTTCACTTTTACGGCTATATTTATTGGATTTAGCTAATAATATTGTTCCCCAACTTATTTTTCACTAGCATCTATTTCTATTATTATATAGTCACTTTTTTCATTTATACTAATAATGCTTAATGCTTCATTCATTATCATTACTATCAATGCTTATCACATCTATCATGTCATCTAATTCATCTAGAATTTTTACTCTCTCTAAATTTTTATTATATATTAAGTGATTTATTTGCTAAATGATTAGGTTGTCTACAAATATAGCAATTACATTTTTTTATTGCTAGATTTTTTAACATATCTATTGGATTTTCTACCCTTTGGTAACTTTTACTTTTTCTTATAAATTTTGTCTTTATATATTTCTTTCTAATATATTAATCATATTTATCAAATCTTTCTAATTTTCTATAATACTTTTTTCTCCTTCTTTCTTCTCTATACTGTTATAGAGTATATATATAACTTTTCTACAAAATCCATAACTTAACTTTTTAAGTGTTTTTTGCATATCTATTTCTAGACATTTCTCTAAAATAACTCATTGTAAACATTACTCGTAGACCTACTCCTAGATTTTGTCAATAATTTCTTTCTTTCCATTTCTTTTCTATTTCTCTTTCTAGATTTTCAGACAATTTTTTATGGTATCCATCTGCTATAGCTTCATCAAATTCTCTTTTTGTTTTTTGAAGCTAAATTTAAATAGTTTTGACTAAATTCTTTTATATATTTATAGCTTCCTAAAGTTTTTTTTTTAAAGCATCAATTATCCTGAGCTGTAATCCACTATCAAGTATCACAATAGGATCATGTCACAAAATTTGGCTTAACAAACAACTTTTCCCAAGCTAATGGAAGGTAACACGCAACTCCTAAGACAGTTTATGAATACCTGCTAACCCAAAGGATCCAAGTCATTTCCTTGAGCCTAGGCCACAAGGGTGATGGCGGTAGTAGATTCACTCATCTCAGAACGGCCAAAAGATCTTCCACCACCATCTTTTCTTCTTACTTTCCATCTCGTCAACCTTCTTGTTGACCCGTTCAACCTCATCCTTCAGTTCTTCAATCCTTCCTTTCAACTCCTTCACATCACCACCTATCTGTTTTACGGACTCTTTCAGGGAACTCAACTCTGCTTCTAATACATGGATTCGTCTCCTTGTGAGGTAATCCGAAACATGTTGATATATCTTCCTCAGCTTGTGTCGAATGTCTCCTCCAAAGAAGTCGCCTTTATGTCCTCTGCCTCCTGCTTCTTCGGATTTGGCACCATTGTTATTGGTGTCAGTGTGCTTCTCGGCGGTGGTGGTGGACTCTGGAATGGGCTTGTTGAGAGTCTTAGGTTTGTTGGGAGTCTTAGTGGACTATAAGTAGTAGGTCTATCTGCATCAACCTGTAATAATATTGTTTCTTCTTTTAAAGTTGGAGTCATAATGAATTTTGGATTTAATTGTGAAGACAAAGGACTATAATACATTCTGTAAATTACAGCAAAATTCTTTGTATGTTTTTCAAATTCATCACCTTGTAAATGAATATCTAATATTACTGAATTCAAAACATGTGGATCAGTTAAATCTACTGAAAAATTTGGAGCACAATTAAAGTAAATTGGTCCATTACATACATTTGTTTGAATCATAGATAAAAGTGAAGTTTTATATCTTTTAAGTCTTATGTCTCTTAAAGCTAAATATATAGGAGCATCTACTCCTAGATGGAATAAAGGTTTTACTGCAACCTGAATTAATCCTATATGAATATATCTATATCCTTTACTAAGATACTTTTGAATTGTATTATGATTTAATAATGGAATGGATTGATATTCTTCTTAAAGAAAATCATTGATAAGTATATAAAAAAGGCAAAAAAATAAAAAATAGTAGTGTTGTCTTTATGCAACTAAAATAAAAAATTGAAAAATAAATGAGTCTTTTAAAACACATATGCTTTCATGCCAACTATTTCAATATGACAATTAAAGATGAGACAACAAATTTAAGGTTTACTGCTAGACTTATGTTATATTAGATATCTTAATGTTTTATCCTTTTGAATTTTTTTCGACAACTTTATTTAGATAATAAGAATCATGGTTGTTACTCTTAGGATTTTGTACTTGTCTTTCATAAATTCTATTGAACCGAGTCCATATTGCAATAAAAGTTAAAGCTAAATAATATTGAAATTTGTAAGTTACATGAGTTTCTATTAGTTATATATTTTAAAGCAAAGAATACCGTTTTCAATGATGATACAAAGTAAAAAACTCATAATGTAAAAAATAAAAGTTATCTCATAATGTTATATTAAATATTCTTAAAAAAAAAAAAGAAACAGCTTTTTCTTGTTAATTTTGAGAAGGAAATCACTTCATATGTTGCACAATAAAGTAGACAACAAACTAAAGAATGGATGAAGAAAGAAAGTCTATAAAGCTTGTACACCATACAACTCTTTACTATTTTTACCAATTTTGTTATTACTTGAATAAGAATTTGTAGAATTTTTTTCAATCTTTTTGTTTAGAATTTAAAATTTGATGGTGTAATATATAATTTTCAACTTAATCAATTGAATATCTTTGCAAAGCCATAGTCATGGTTTTGCACTTGATAGTGGATTCTTTTCTTTTCTGATTTGCTCTAAGAACTATAAAATAGGACCAATTCAACTTTAAACATCAATAGATTCGTTGACATTTGATTTTTCTTGCATATAATGACATTAATTTTGATTTAAGTTCAATATCATAAATTTAAGCAACATTATTCATTTCATACACGTGCGAAGCACATGCATTTTGCTAGTTAACATATAAAATATAGAATTCACAGTTTACTATGGATTAATGTTTGTGTTTTAGGTTAAGGAAACTTTAAACTCATAAATGGGAAAAGGTTCCAAGATCTCATATTTGATTTTCAAACTCTTATTTTTAAAATGTTTTTCTTCTAAGGTTTTGATTCTCCTCTTTAAAAAAAAAATTAAAGACTTTGAGAGTAGAACCAAACTTGATTAGACCATTTACGATCCTCATTTTGTCCCAAAAAAAAGTATGATTGAGTCTAGGAGTGATAGTAATGCAAACTTTGAGTTAGAATATAGAATATAGAGTGCTGCAAAGAGTGAAAAAGAATTCTATCAAGTTTAAAAAAGAATATTTGTTAGTTATTTTTACTATTTTATTTTTCTCTCTAAAAGTTCCTTGTCTACAACTTAGATAAAAAGATTTGATCTAATAAAAGGTAGGGTTTTTTCAATTCAAGTAAGGATTTTCTAAGTCACTAATAATAAAATTGTCTTTTTCTCATATTAAAATTATTTCTTAATTTATTTGGGCATGTTCCAATTGAAAAGGTCAATTTTCTCCTAAATAATTTGATACTTAGACGAGTACTTTCTAACAAAGAATAGACATAAAAACCTTCCAAATTAATCTATAACTTCAACACATGATGTTGGGCTTGGGTTTATCCCACAAAACCCAAGCCCAACACAAGAAATAAGATAAAATGATTAATAGAAGAATCTTTAGATAAGTTTTTGTTATTAGATCATTGGGATAATTTTAAAAACCTCACCTGAGGTTTCTGACTGTTTCACTACCCTCCCCTGAGGTTTTCTAAATATCATTAACCTCCCTTAAAAACTATGTTCTTGTAATAAATTAGCCCAATTCAAAATAACCAATAATAAAAAAATGATTTCAAGAGTGAGAAGAATATTTCATATCAAAAGTACCTCTTAAATTGTTACTAGTTGGTTAACTTAGAATCAAAAGGAAATATTAGTTAAAAATAGAAAATAAAGACTAAACTTTAGCATGACTATAATAGAATTTAGTAACAATGACCATTTTTCATAGAACTACATAGAATGGCAAAATCAAAGTATTGGAGAGGAAAACTTGTTAATTTGGAATCAAGATTTACCGGTAAAATTTCGAAACTCTTAGTATCAGCTTCCTAAAGTTAATTATTGTAGTTGAACTATTGCAATATCTTGCAAATTTGTACTTTTTGCTTTACTCGAATTAAATTCTAATAAAATCATTTTGATTTTGCTAATAAAATTTATAAGATTATGTCCTAAAACTTATAATTTTTCTAATTCATCTAGTCATTTTTGCTTATATAATAAATATAAATTCAATGCATTTTGTTCTAATAACATTTCCAAATAACTACACATATCATCTGTTTGAATATGATGGTTGTGCCAATCTCTTATTGCATCTGCTTCCCATTTATCAATAACTTCAGGTCAAAGTTGAGAATTCCAACTTGCTAAATTTAACATTGTCCCATTATTAACTGACGCAGGTAAATAACTAACACTGTCTAGTGGTTGTCTTTTTCCATGGATTTTATATTTATATTCATGTCTATTAAAAGGTTTTCATGCATTTAATGTTTGTCTGCCTCTTAATTCATGGAGTATGTCTTTATGCTAATCAAGTTCTAGGTTGTTTATTACTGGTTGTCCCACTTTATGGCGGTGCATTGGTACTACGACCCTCTTTAGTTATAGTTCTTTCTATTAATGAAAACTTCTCTATTTGATTTAAAATTCAAAATCGTATCTATTTTTCATTCTATTATATCTTCTATATATTGTGTTTTATATTCTGTATCTAAAGTTTCTACGGCTTTTGTTTTATTACCATTGTATTGTATCATTAATTCATCATACCTATTATATAATATTCTATTCATATCTAAATATGTGAATTCTTTTTTGCTATTCATCATAATGATTTATGTTTCTTCTAAATCGTTGTCATCTTGTTTGCTAGAACCACATCCTGCTTCATATCTATAGCTTCCAAACCTAATATTTAGATTGCTATTTGAATTTTTGTTCATCATATTTTCTTCAAGAACTAATATATTACCTTCTATAAATTTTTTTTTATTTTCCATTCTGATTTTGCATTTATTTCAGTAGAAAACTTTTTGGCAAGTATAGCTTTTATTCCTTTGCTACCTAGTATTTTAATCATCTGGTCTTCTTCTTGTCTGTAATTAGTTTTACTATTTTGACTAAACCTATTTAAAACTCCTACATATATTAATAAATTATTTTCTCCTTGTTTCATATTATAACCTCTACTTTTAATTCCTATCTTTATGTTTTTAAAGAAATTTTTGCTTTCTACTAAATAGTTTGGAGTAAAATACACCAATCCACCTTTATTATTTATATCTAACTCTATAGTTCCTAGCAAAGCTTGTTGTATATCCGTAAAACGATTGTCATAGAGAGTGACTAATATTTTAACTCCTAAATTTTCTCCACGTAATTCTTGAATTTATCGTACAATCATTCATATATGGAATTGCCTATATTTTTGAATGATTATTTGCCTATTAGTTTCTTCTTCTATTACATCTAACTTAACCATTTAAGACTCATGGGTATAAGAGACAAATCTTTCACTGTAATGTTGATATAATATAGATTTACTTAAAATATTTCCTTTTTGGCATATCTAAGATGGTTTTATTAATTCTATTTTATTATGTCTAAAATGTTCTATTTGGGTTTCATTTTGACTCTACTACTCATTACCCTAGTTATCCAGTTTATATTGACTTTACTTTGAGAAAAAATGAGTTTAGGATGTTCCATAATTATAGTACTGTTTACTAATTGGTCTTTTAAAATTTTGATTATTTTCCTTGTCTTTATTTCCTAAACTAATATTCTTAATTTGGCTTATTAAACTATTTATGTCTTCTTTAAACTTACTATTTTATCCTAACTTATTTTCTAATTGTTGTACCCTTGTTTCAAGATTATTTAATTTTTCACAAAATTTTAATAGTGTTAAAATTTGTATATTGGATTGTTTAGTTTGTACTTGCTCTCTCTTACTTATGCCTTAATATTTACTAAGACTTTCCGGATCTTTGTTATATTTTTTTAACTTTTTTTAATGCTTCTATATATTCTAAATTATTCATTCACCATATGTAATTTTTCATTCAATTTTATTTGCAAATTTTCTAATTTCTATACTTGTCTATGGACCTAACAAATTTGTTTATCTACTTGTTGCAGGGAATTTTTTATTTTAGATTCTAATGTTTTAGGTGTTTGAAGTTCTATTTCAATCAAGTATGTACTACAGGGTTTAAAACTTTCTTCTAAATTGTTTATTTTAATATTTATTTGATTACCTTGTTCTTTTATATAATCTAGTCTCTTCTTTAACCCTTTTATTAACTGTTTATTTTTCTTATTAAAGCCTATGATTACTCTAACAATGTTTAGCCTTTTATCAAATTCTTCTTTTTAATTGTTTAGAAAATTTATAATTAGATCTATCAGTGTTAGAATTACAATCTATTCAAAAATTATCAATTAACAATTTTCTTTTATTACACACACTTCATTCTAATCCTTAGCACCTTAGCAATTGAAAATCTAATTGTTGTCTAACTAATTTTCTTTTATTATATTTTTTTCATAGACTAACTAATTCTAATTGTTGTCTAACTAACCTTATTTTATCTTTTATTTTTTCTCTTTCTTCTTAACAAGTTCACTAGAGTATTTAAAGTTGCTAATTTGATCAAAATATTTATACTTTTAATTTCGTCTTTTAGCTGTTGCATTATTATCTAAATCTATATGTATTGAGGAAGGGGTTTTTATCAGAGACCCTCTCAATGGCTTCTAAACTTCTCATTCTTTTTTCTAGATTTTTGTATTTATTTTAATACATAAAAAGTAGTGGATTATAATCAACCCTATCACCAATCAAATTTAAAATTTAAAACATTCCCACTATCTACTTCATAAACCGTTTATACTTTGTTATTTATACTTTAAATCCTTTGTACTCCTTAATTAAAAACAAATGCTCATTCGTATGTTATTTTAATACAATGTTACATTTTTATAATTAAGAAATATTTATCCCCAAACTAATCCTATAACCACCCCTACAAATGAGCTTTGTAAATTACAATTACGTTTCAAAAAATCACAAATATGCAACTACATGTAAAGTTGAGAGGGTACAGTGCAACGATATGTAAAGTTAAGGGTTTACTATATTTAACCCTAAAAAAAATCTCAAGAACGGAACAAGTAGCGGGTTATAGATTTTTGTATTTATTTTAATACATAAAAAGTAGTGGGTTATAACCAACCCTATCCCAATCAAATTTAAAATTTAAAACATTCTCACTATCTACTTTATAAACCGTTTATACTTTGTTATTTATATTTAAATTTTTTTACTCTTTAATTAAAGACAAATGCTCATTCGTATGCTATTTTAATACAATGTTACATTTTTATAATTAAAAAATATTTATCCCCAAACTAACCCCATAACCACCCCTTCAAATGAGCTTTACAAATTACAATCACGTTTCAAAAAAATCACAAATGTGCAACTAAAGGTAAAGTGAAACTAAATGTAAAGTTGAGGGGGTAAAGTGCAGCTAAATGTAAAGTTAAGGGGTTTTTCCTATATTTAACCCTAGAAAAAATCTCAAGAACAGAACAAGTAGTGGGTTATAGATTTTTGTATTTATTTTAATACATAAAGAGTAGTGGGTTATAACCAACCCTATTACCAATCAAATTTAAAATTTAAAATATTCCCACTATTATTTCATAAACCGTTTATACTTTGTTATTTATACTTTAAATTCTTTTTACTCCTTAATTAAAGACAAATGCTCATTCGTATGCTATTTTAATACAATGTTACATTTTTATAATTAAGAAATATTTATCCCCAAACTAACCCTATAACCACCCCTACAATTGAGCTTTGCAAATTACAATCACGTTTCAAAAAAATCACAAATGTATAACTAAATGTAAAGTTGAGGGGGTAAAGTGAAGCTAAATGTAAAGTTAAGGGGCTTACTATATTTAACTCTAAAAAAAATTCCAAGAACGGAACAAGTAGTGAGTTATAGATTTTTGTCTAGATTTTTGTATTTATCAAATCGAATGCATAATATTTGTAAGTATTTCATTTTAACAACATTCAATTACATTTATTTTTGTTCATATATCATTCATTTTCTAAAATAAATTTCTATTATTTTTTTAGGATCTATCTTCCGAAAAAAGGCAGTTCTTGAATGATATGCACATTCTATCATATTTCAAACTATTGTTAGACAGATATTACATTTTAATTGTGTTGGTACAATTTTTAAACTTTTTTTATTCACCATTTTATTTTTACTTTTTCAATAATGCCAGCACCGTGAGTAGCACGGGTATTCACACTAGTTGTATATGTACTAGATAAGAGGCTCTGATACCAGGGAGTAGGCCTGTCAACGGTCCGGGTCTAGGCCTGGATCCGTGAAATTATTGCGGGTATGGGTAGGGATTTAATTCCGTTACCCGGATCCGGATTCGGATCCGTTTTGTCAAACAAAAAAATGGATCGGATACGAAATATAGTATTCCGACCCGTATTAGACCCGGATCCGGATATAAATGGATTAATAATTTAAAATATGTATATTTATCAATATAATTTGATTAGGGTGATGTATTTGAGTAAAGTCAATTTGATTTATTTTCTTATTTGGTTTTTTTTTTGTATTAGTTAGAAATTAGTGTAAAAATATATTTTTTTTCTCATTTTTATTATAAATTGTAAATTTTCATAATTTTTTTCGGGTAGACCCGAACTCGGATCCGAGACCCGTCGGATCCGGATCCGAATCCGGAACATAGAGTAGAAGACCCATCGGGTAAATGGGGTCGAATCCGGATCCGATTTGGTATGTCAGGTCTGGATCCTAAATAATGAATTCCGACCCGGACCCCGCCCGTTGACAGGCTTACCAGGGAGTAAGACATTTCTGGCAAAATTTTTTATTTTATAAGTACCGGTATTGTCTCTCATAGGTATTTGACACTTTGTTAGACTTTGGGCCTGTTGGGATTACGGTAGTTTATTGAAAAATACTTTTTTAATAGAACTTTTAATAAAAGTGCTTATTATGTGCTTATGCACTTTTAAATATATTGTTTGGAGACATAATTCAATAAGAATTTATTGTATTGGATTATGTGTAATTTGAAAAATTTTAAATGCATTTATCTCTTTATTTAGTTGATAATATAGGATAAAATGATTAAATTTAATATTTTATTTTTTAAATGACAAAAGTTACTCTAAAAGCACCAAATTTGAGTTTTTGCTAAAAGTGCTTTTAACACCAAAAGTTTCACTCCTAAATTTATGGAATGATGTTCCCCAAACGTCTCAAAAGTACTTTTAACATCTAAAGTATTTTTTTACCAAAAGCACTGCAACCCCAAACAGGGCCTTAATAGTTATGATCTAGGATTATTTAGGTAATTTACTAACCTGATTGTCTTTTATTCATAATTCAATAGAAAGGTCAACTCAGAGTCTCTCACGAAACTATTTATGGTCAACTAAGTTGACCTTTCGATCCCATTGGCTAAAGGCAAAAGATCATCTTCTCCACTAGATCATGGTAAAGAGAATTCCTTTAAAAAGAAAGAAAAATTCCCAGAAGAATAACCGTTCTGAAGATAGACCAATTTGGGAGAAAATTAGCATATGGAGTTAATTCTTTATTCACCCAAGACAAGTGTAAATAGAAGTCACAATATTTAGCAAAGATCTCAAATTTATTCAAGAAGCATATTGTCTAGTTCAACATCATACTATTCTTGACGAACATAGAAACAGGTCAAGCATACCCTTCAAAAATTATTTTTGGATTGCAAAAATTTCACTGTAGAAGAGCAAATGGACCATTGGAGAGCACGACAACTAGCTTATGATAGAATTGAAGAAAAATGAAACTCATTCTCAGTAGCCTCCGATTGTCCTAGAAGATGACTTTCAAAAAATCTACTGTGAATGAAAATTTTCTGATATAAATATTTTACAAAGAACCCAACTCGAAAATTTGGTGGAATTTCACATAAAGGAAATTTATCAGGAAATTCAAGATCCATACATGGATGAAGACTACGATGACAAGGAAGGATTAGCAAACATCATTGGTGACGAAAGGGATCATTAATGTAGAAAACATGCTTGAAGTTTTTTTTAAAAAAAAAATTCAACCAATAATGTATTTTGGCCATTCGAATAATAGACTAGTCATTCACCAATCATTAGTAGAATTAGGAGATATAAACATAATGCATGCATGGCCTATGAGTTCAAGAAGACCACAAAGTTTTCAATTGATCTTTGGCAAGAAGCAGCAATTAAATGGCTCGACCTCCACTTCAACAGGAAAAATATCAAAGCATCCATATTTCAATTTCAGAGACATTGCATTAGCCCTTACAAAATGATTTTTGACTCAACTGGCAATACAAAACCTTATCAACAACATGAAGAAACAATAATTCTGACTCAACTTGCAATACAGAACCTTATCAGGAACAGGAAGAAACAATAATTTAAGAAAGTAACAGGAACAATGTGTATCTATAGAAGGATCCCAAACTGAGGATAGAAAAGCAAGTCCTAGGAGAGAATAAGAGATTGAGAGGAAAAAAAGGCTGCAATTGTTGCCACCAACAAGGCTCGCACCACTAAAACATCATCAGCTCAGCATCATGCCAATGAGGAGAGGAGATGATGGAAACAATTTAGGATCCAACAATTAGAAGTTGAAGATCCTCTTACTCTTTTATACATGCCAATTTAAGGCACTTCTCAAATTGTAGAAACCCCCAATATTCTAGTAACAGTATTTACATCTTAGTTAGAATTTTTCATAAATTTTCAGTAGGAGTCTGCATCATCTGAGAATTGTAAGTCTATTCTTTTATCATATATTTTTATATTTGTAATTGTATGTTATCCATTTGATAAAATATGGAATGATGTAATAGCAAAATCAAGAATTCTTCTATTAATTAGTTTATTTTATTTCATATGCTGAAATTATAGATTAATTTTGGAAGGCTCCTGAGTCTATACTATGTCTGAAACTACCTGTCTAAGTATCAAATTTATTCATAGGTAAAAAAGGACCTTTTGAATCGGAACATGCACAAAGAAAATAAAAAATAATTTTAGTATGAGAAAAAGATAAATTTGTTATTAGTGACTGGGAAATCCTTACTTGAATCAAAATTATAGGCGAGGAACTTTTAAAGAAAAAAAATAGAAATAACAAATCTAATAGTAATATTCTTTGTTAAATTTGATAGAATTCTTTTTTCACTAACACTAGCGCTCTAAATATTCTATGAATTAATCTTATATACACTGTCAGTATATACACTATTACTATTAGATATATGACACATGTGCAAAATTTAAATTTAAAATTTAAAATTTACTCATGTGTCATCTATCTAACCATGATTGTGTATATATTGACCGTGTATATGAAATTTACGGGAAAATGGCCAAATTCATCCCTGAACTTTTTCCTAGTGTTGATTTAGTTCCTAATTTTTATTTCTGACCAATTTGATACGTAAACTTATATTGCGGCTCTAATTAAGGACCTCCGCAACAGCGCCACCACAGAACATCGATTTAGTTCTTGATAGACCGAACAAATAAGGGTATTTTGGTATTTTTGGATTATCTTCTTCCTCCACCACCAAACTCCATGGCCTGCCACCCACCTCTCCCTTGGGACATGAGAAGCGAAGTGCAGTAGTAGTAAAATTTTCTTTTGAAGGACAATTGCCCGAGGAAATGATACATTTTTATGACATTCAGGAAATCTAACAATGAGAAAAATAACGGAAAGTATACTATGGATAACAAATCCCAATGTTCAACGAACTGAGGAGAAAAGCCAAAGACTTCTAATATTGAACTTGGGTCTTTCAAAATGTTCTTATGCAGTCACCTTTTTAAATGTTTGAATTGCAAGATCAACTTTTGGAATAGAAATCTTATCCTATGAAGTGAGTTCGAATGGAAAGCTTTTGTCTCTTCCTTTAATCTAGGATTTTTGCAATATTTGGTTTTGAAAGTTTTTTTCTCTTCCTTTAATCTGGGAACTTTGGCTTTTTATCTTTTTGACTTTTCTTTGATGGAATGAGATCAAGAGATGCAGCATTAGTAAGGGGATAGGAAGAGAGTAATAGACAAAAAGGAAAGGGAATAGGAGGGGGTGGTGGCGGTGGCAAAGAGGAGAGTGGTGACGATGGTAGAGATAGGGGAGAGGTAAGGTAGGGGAAGAGGAAATAAATTAAAATAAAAATTTTAAAAATACCTCAAAAAAGTTTTAAATATTAAAATACCCCAAAAACTAATGATTTTTTTATTTACTTGGTTTTATTAACATCTATAATTGAAGTTCCCAAAATATCCCTATTTAGCTATTCAATTAGAGGTTCGACTTCTTTTACGTGGTGGCGTTGCCTCGAAAGTCCTTAATTAGAACCACAACATATATTCACATGTCAAATTGGCAAGAAATAAAAATTAGCGACAAAATCAGCACTAATAAAAAGTTTAGGGAAGAATTTGGCCATTTTCCCAAAATTTACTCATATTCTATACTCGAAACTTGCATCGCTCTCACTTTTCGGGTCCCATTTTCAGCCCAAGTGAAGTCGGGTTTCAATTAGAACCCGTGTGGGTTGACTTAAGATTTGGAATTACCCGAAAATGGGTAAAACCGTTTTCTATTTCAATTTTCAAATGAACAAACGAAAAGGGAGGGATTATTTCAGTTGAAAAAAAAAAACACTTTTTAGCCTTTTACCTATCTCAGTACCTCTACTTCCCAGTCTCCATTGTGCTCCCGCCGCCCGACGGCGCCGTTGAACTGTTCTTCGCCGGTAAAATGGAGGCAGTGGTAGTGGATGCCGGCTCTAAGCTCCTCAAAGCCGGCTTTGCAATTCCTGATCAGGCTCCTTCCATGGTATGCTGATCATTCTTTTCCCACTTCCATTGTCGCCTCTCTCCTTCCATTAATCCGACAAAAATATGATAGAAAGTAATTGGGGGAAAAAACCGTGCGTTTTTTTCTCGGTCTGCATAGTTCTTCAATCTTTAGCTGAAAAGTTCTCATTTTTGGATTAATTTTTATTGTTATGTCGAAATGAGGAGTGAGGATTCCAAAAATTAGGGTTATGTTCATTCCGAGTAACTTAAGTAATTCATGTTTAAGTTGAATTTTTTATGTAGCTTTTTCTAATGAAGAATCATGTTTGAAGTCTACCGTTCTTGCAAATTGATGCGGCAAGCTATAGGAAACTTGGGGGTTTTAATCCGGTTGTTATTGAACCTCAGTTGCATTCTTGGGTAAGCTTTGTTGGGAAAACATTATGTGCAGATTAGTAAAAATAAGTTGGAAACCGAAATCTCAGGCCTTTAAGACTTTATCTGCAAGTCAGTTCAATTTGAGCTGAAATTTTCTTGTTATGTCAACAATACTGATGTGAACATGTAAAATACAGCTACAAACAGAAGGGGGAAAAATCCTCCTACTTAATTCCAAGTGGAGCAAAATATTTCATGAATTTTGAGCTGGTTATTATCTAGATAACTTCTTCCGACTAAAACGGTATCATGTGTCCAAGGTTGAAACCATTCTCCCACTCTAAAAATGGAAAAAGCCCAGAAAGTCGTTTGAAATATGTTTTGTTTTGTTGTTTGATGATCACAGATGTTATAGGTGTTATCTTTTTGTGGCTTTCTAGTCCTTTGGTTTATTCTTTAGTGTTTGGAAGGATGGTGTTTAACGTGATTTAAATGAATGCTTTAGATAATTCCGACACAAATGAAACGGATGCCTATAGATGCTTCATTAGATGATCCTTCCTTGGTTGAAGATATAACGGTGGATCCAATTGTCCGAGGTTTCGTTAAAGATTGGGATGCCATGGAAGATTTATTGCACCATGTTCTTTATACTGGCCTTGGGTGGGAAATGGGCAATGAAGGCCAAATTTTATTCACAGATCCACTTTGCACTCCCAAGGTCTGATCCTTTCTCCCTCTCTCTCTCTCTCTCTATATATATATATATATATATATATATATATCTTTATATATAAAAACATATAGATTTTAGCACCTTGACATACATATCTTTAGTGTCATGTGAAAGGAAAAAATGTATCTTTATTTTGAAAAGCTACCAAGAACTTGCTGTATGTGTGTATTAGATTATAATTCATTCAAACTGGAAATATATGGCATATGTACATTCATACTCATTCTCATTCACATATGACTAGAGACTAGAAGAAAAAAATGATGGAAGTGATTTTTTCATGGTTTTGGCTTCATATTTGGGTACACCATTGTGTTTCTTAGTCAGTGGTTGATCTTGTGCTGCAGAGTAGTGCTGTATGATGATTCCCTCGTGAGATTGTTTCATTTCTATAGATTATGTCCAATGCTTTTAGTGATTCAGGATGGGTAGCCTATCATGAAGTATGTTGTAGTCATGATGTCTACTTTTCAATTTCGAACTATTAAAAGCTTTGACATCTATGTTTATGTGAGTAGATAAATGTTTTTAAAAAACAAGGTACTTTCATAAGGCCAGGTCTTTGGTAATTTTACGTGCCATTGCACTGTGGCTATGTTGGGAACTTTTTATGTTTGAACTATTAAATAATCGTTGTCCATGTCTATGTGATGAGTTAAATGTTCTGAAAGCTAAGAGAGGTGATTTCATAAGGCCCACTGATATGTAAGTTATGTTGCATTATGCTGAGGCTGGGTTAAGAAGTTGCTAAAATTTTCTTAGATACCAAGAACTACTTTGTAGATACTTATGTTTCATGAAGTGTACAAAATCATGTATCATTCATTCCTTATTCAACGTTTAACATGCCTATAACGGTTTGATGGTTTCAGGCTGTTAGGGAACAGTTGGTGCAATTGATGTTTGAAACATTTAACATCTCTGGCTTTTATGCTTCTGAGCAAGCAGTGTTGTCGCTTTATGCAGTAGGGCGCATCTCAGGCTGCACGGTTGATATTGGTCATGGGAAGATTGGTATGTTAATTAACTGCCCTTTAGTACGTAAATCTTGCTGCTTTTGATTTTCTCATAAACTCAAACTACTCAGTTTAAAAAAAGATAATGCAAAAGTACCTTTAGAGGAAACACTCCCTAAACTCAGAACTGGGATTTTTGCTATTGACATCAACTGAATCTTATTTCATCAAATGGTTGTGATGCTGAATTACCAATCTAAAGATTCACCTGGTTATTACGTACTACTAGGAACATTTCTTGACATATAGAATAGTCCTTGAGCACCTGTTGCATGCGGATTTAGTTTTCCTCTCAAGGTGGAATGCCAATTCTAAGCTGGCTCAAAGTCTTAACCCCCTTCATACCTTGAGATCATCTCTTTACCTACCCCTACACAATTGTGTTCTGATGAATCAAATTTCTTGGTATATTTCTTATTCTTTTTTTCATGAACTTTTGAATACAATTTTTGTTCCTTATCTAATGCGCGACTTTGTTTTTAATATATTTATTAGTACATCTGATGCAATACAGAGTGATATGAGGCTTCTGGAGTTTGTCATGATGCCCTTGTAGTGATTGCATCTTTTAGGATCATTTAGTTTTCACATGATTACAGCTTTACCATTTCAGTGCTGCTTATATTAGCATGTATTGCCTCGATTTGTGTCTGAAGTTTGTGTTTCACAACTAGTGTATTGTTAGTGTCTCTAGTCCACGCTATTCGTGGGTTAGCTGGAGTTTTGCAATGTACAAGTCCATTGGTGGAAAATCATGGTGATTTTATTTGGTTTTAATAGTCATCATGTGATGTCTTTTGGTCCTCAAGCCTTCTCGCTTCATATATGGATTTCAATAGCTCTGTTCTGTACAGGATTTTTTTATTGTAGTGTTTAAGAATGTTTTGTTGGTTTGACTGATCTTTTGAAGGGTTGAAGCAATGATATAGAAATTGTGTAGTTACCTAACAAGTTTCAAATCATTCCCTTTTTTGTGAATTTTATAGTGGAGAGGGTTCTCACTTTAGTGATTCATTTTTTGTTAGGGGATTTTGAACGAATTTTCATCTGTGGTGGTGTATAAAGTTGATGTACCTGACAGAGTACAGTGTTGTTTGAAAAGCATGTATTAAGATCTATGTAAAGAAAACTACATGACAATAATTTTTAAAAGATTCTATGTGTGTGGCATAAAGGCCTAGGTTGAAACTTGACCATGGCCTGCCTTAAAATACCTTCTGCAATGTATGCTATAGTTACAAGAGACATAGAGTATCAATAGAAAACCTTGAATATGGGCCTGATTTAGCCCAGGGTTTCATCTAATAAACTGACAACTCTGAAAATAAGCAGCCAAGTATCAATAGAGAACCTTGAAGATGGGCCTGATTTAGCAGAGATTTTCATCTAATGTAAACTGAAAAAGGCCAAAAATAAGCAGCCAAGTCTTACTTTAAGATGAGAAAATGTAACTGGACTTCATATTCTCTTGCCAAGTAAATTTATTAGAAAACCAAGTAACATTAAAATTCTACGCTACACTGGGAAGAAATTTGTGAAATCTTGAAGCAAAAACATTATTATTACTGTAAGCTGTATCCATAATACTAAGCCATAAGAGATTTTTTTTTCTCCCTGCTGCAGCTTCATCACATCCAAATCTATGTACCTTTCTCATTCAGAGTATGATCATGAGCAATTATATGTGCTCCTAGCTCTTGGAAACTTCTCTATAAGTATTAAATTTGCATGACAAATCCAGTTCTGAGACCAACATTTGTAACCACCTTTTTTTTAAATTTTTAATTTTTTTTTTCTAATTTAATGTGTAAAACCTTCTACACTATATCGTCTCACCACCCATTTGTCTTAAAAATTGTAGGACAATTTTAGTAGTGCCTTTTTTATTCATTTTGCTTTCCATTAAGTGTGGATATACTTTAATTACGATTTCAATGTTGGGAACTATTGTTGTAACTTTGCTGTTAAAATATATATTGTCCTGAAAGGATATGGCTTAGCAGTACAAGTCAATAGGATCAAACCCAGAATGCCCGAGGTTCAACTTTTGCTGCTTGGAGTCATGTGGTGGCTGTTGTGGGCTTGGTTAATTCATCCCAGTTGCGTAGAAAAGGGTGGTTGGACAGATAAAATTAGAAGGGCATATTGTTCTGCCAAATTATTAACAAATGGTGAAAGTTGAAATTAGTCATTTCCTGATATTTGACATCTGAACAGAGGGTGTTTTGGTTACTTCCACCTACAAATAAAAGAGGTAAAGGCTATTTACAGCTTTTAAGAGTAATCTAGTAAGGCAACATACAATGACGCAAAAGGAAATGTAAAACCTGTTCTAGAGCACCTCTGGATTGCTGCCCCCTTTCCTGTATCTCCTCTATCTGCGATAGTTTCTTAGTCCCTGATTCAACACTTAAACTCAGTGGATTCAAATCTTAATTTGTTCAGACGCATTTGATAATAAAAAATTGAACATCTGGATTAATTAAGTGGCACTGAATTTTCTAGGCAAAACTTGCTCCCAAAAATAAGTGATAAGCTATTCATTTATTACTGAATGTGATATGCATTCAAATGTATTTGATTTAATACTAAACATTTTTAAAACTTAATGGATTCAGGCTTCAGATTTCAGATTTCAGTTTTCAGACTTCAGTTTTGTCAAACGCACCCTTAGTCCAAATTATGTCTCTGTTTGCATAATTACTGCTGAAGTGTATGTCTAGATTGGAAATAAGAGTTTGAAGGAAAAGACATTTATATAGATATATGGTTTCTCCAACAGTTTAAGAGTGTTGGTGGGTTTTGCATGAAAGGATATTGGCTTGACAAGTTCCATGAGTGAGGTGGAGGGAGGACTTCTAGATGGCAGGGGAAAGTTATGGGTTCTTCCGGCATGACACCAATCAACAAAAACATAAAAAAAATAAAATCTAAAACTAGTTCAACAGTACCTCCTGATTGTCATGTATCAATACAGTCTTGTTTCTCTGTCTCCTCAATCCACTGCACTTCTGTCGTTTAAATTTTCTAGTGTTCTCGATTATAACCACTACCAAGGTGCATTTATTGATTGAAAATAAAAGTTTGGACAAAATGGTACTGGAGATTATATGGGTCTTTTGATCTGTTGCTATGGGCTCTGTTGATTTTATGTTTTCTCAAATGATTGTAAGGGTGTTGGTGGATTTAGAGCAAGGGATATTAGGCTTGACAAGTACTGAAATGAGGTGGATAGGAGGGTGTGAAGATGGCTAGAGAGAGCTGGGGGTGATTTGGGATTTGGGTGTTCAGTTATCATGGTCTATCAATTTAGGCCCATTTCTCTGTCTCCTCGAGCCACTATAATTTTGTGGCTTAAATGTTCAAGTGGCTGCATCGTAACCACTACCAAAGTGCATTTCTAGATTGGAAATAAGATTGCAGACAAAAGGATACTGGAAATTCTGTATAGTTTTTGGTCTTCTACAGTCAATATTTGCTTGCTTTTTGTTGTCATGGGCTCCGTTCATTTTATGGTTTCTTAGACAGTTCTAATGGTGTTGTTGAATTCATAGAAAGGGTTATTGGACTTGGTCAGTTCTGAAAGGAGAAAAAAGGGGGGGGGGGTTGGGTTTGGTTGTGAAGATGGCATGAGAGAATTTTGGGTGGCTTTGGGATGTAGGAAATTTTTTATTGATGGAGGCTCTTGCTTTCAGCTTCAGTGTAGCTGTAGAATGTTTCTTCAACTATATGGACTTTTTACTCATCTTTCAAATGACAAATCGATTTGCTTCATTAGATTATGATGATTTCCTTCTCAACTATACTTGATCAGAACAATGTCGTACCATTATATTTTCTATTCAAATTAATTGTATAGCCTTATTGAGACACTCAAAATAATTGATTACTCTTTTTTTTTTGTATTGTATCTTGTAACATTTTATAGAAGTAACTTTCATTTTTGGACAATTTTATTTTCCTTGTTTTCCATGGTAAACTTATCTGCTGCAGTGTAGTTATGTCATCTGTTAAGTAATACATTAAATTTGCAGATATCGCACCAGTTATTGAAGGTGCCGTTCAGCACCTAGCTTCAAGAAGATTTGAATTAGGGGGCTTGGATTTAACAAAGCTGCTAGTACAGGAACTTGCCAAATCTAATCCACAGGTGAAGCTCAGTTTGTCTGATGCTGAGAAAATAAAGGAGCAATATGCGTGTTGTGCTGAGGATGATGTTAATTATGAGAAGATCCAGGTGTCATGCCCTGTGGAGCAGCATACTTTGCCTGATGGACAGGTTTAGACTATTACAGTTTAATTGGTAATGCAGCAAAATTGAAAGTTCAGACTATAACAGTTTAAATGGTAAAGCAGCAAAATTGAAAGTTCTAGCACAATTGTTCCGATGGTTTTATGTGCAGCAGAATTCACCCATCTAGTAGTGGTTATTAACCATCTGCACTTTATTAACCAATATCAAACAAGCTGATAAGTTCTTATTCTGATGTAAAATTTAAGAATCAATCTTCCAAGTTGGAAATTCAGCATTCATAATAGCTATAAATTATTCATTAATAACTGATATTTGGACAAAACTTTGCCTCCACTTGTGCCTAAGAATGCAACTTTATTCGTGTGACCTATTTGCCATTCCTGAGGCCATAAAGCGAGGTGAGTGCTTATGCGAGTGAAAGCTGAGGATGGTTGAGATATGAAGAAGCTAGTTTTAAGCATTTGTTTTAATTTTAGAACCTGAACTGAATCTCTGAGGCCAGGACTGTCCTAGAGTTAATCTGGAGAGTTGGTAGAGAATCATAAGTGCTAGTAGAAAATAAGTGCTAGATGTCTTTGCCAGTACTGGAATAAGTGTACTATGGGGTTCTTACCTCATGTTATGCTGAGGCCTACCATGTGCTCATGGGACCCCCCTGGAGTTAGGTTATACATGGACAGAATGGATATGCTCCTTCAGTTTTTACTTAAAGAAATTAAAGGGAAATGAGAATATAGCTCCCTTTTGTGGCGCATGTGCTGATTGGGTGACTGTCTTCCATCGCCAGCTGTGAATTTTGTTTCATTGGCATCAAGTTGCCAATATTCACCAAAATCAAGCCTGTTTAACCTGGGTTTTGGTGGTTGATCAGTTAATCTGAATGCAGTAAAACTACTGGTTGATCAGTCAATCTCAATACTGATATGTTTTAGAATAGTTTACTCAAATAGGAGAATATGATTTTGTGGATATGTGGGAGGATTGAATGCTGTGTGTTTTTGATGCCACGGATAGGATGTAAATTTTGTTGCTCATGGGTCCTTAGCTGCTCGTGTGCACCTTCTTATCTAACTTGAGTGGTTTCTGATGCTTGCATAGGCTTCTTGGTTGACTTTTTCTTCCTGGAATTTGAGTTCCTCGTGTGGATAACGAGCAATAATGAGCAAAATTTCATAAAAGTACAGTTCAATTTGAAAGACTTAAAAACCAAAACCTAGTATTGATATCAAAATTCAATATGTAACATATGAAATTAATTGAAAATGAAAATATGAAAGAAACTATTCACTTCTTTTGGTCTACTCGAATCAAAATTTGAACTAACCACTTGGCAGGAGTTACCGGGTTGGGGTGGTTGTGGTGAGAGGTACACAAGGGTGGATGTTAGAGTTCTTTTGTGGGGAGCATGTTTCAACTGATGTGTGGGGGTGCAGAGTGTGGCTGACTAGGGTGATTTGAGGTTAATTACAAGAAACCAAAGTTTGGGGGCTTATTTATGCATCAGGCTGCAATCATCAAAAGAGAATAGGGATCTTGTCTGGAATAAGTCGTAAATAGTTGTTTCCACAACAGAAGTTGGGGAAGATAGATGGAGTCAGTCTCCACCATTTAATTGCACTTGATCTGTGTGTTGCCACTTAGTCCATTTCCACACCACTATTTGGCCAAATATGTGCAAGCCTGCTGTGCAAAGGCTCTTGGGTGACTCTTTGCACTAAAATCTTGCTGATATTATATGCATATCTATGATTAAAAACTCATTTTATTTTTATATATATACTTATTAGGCATGTCCTCATGAACTTTTTCAAATGGATACTTAAGCTGTTTCTGATAGCAGAGGTTGTAATTCAGTCACTTTTAGGGGTATAACCTGACAACTTCTTTGTAAACATTATAACATTTGGGTTATTCTTATTATTGCTCGCTTGTCCCTTTGTTTCAGGTGATTATGATCGGAAAAGAAAGATACACCATTGGAGAGGCTTTATTTCAGCCATCAGTTATGGGTTTAGAGGCTCATGGTATGGTAGAGCAGCTTGTTCGTAGTATATCAACTGTTTCCTCTGAAAACCACCGACAACTTCTAGAAAATACTGTGCTTTGTGGTGGCACTGCTTCTATGACTGGTGAGTTCTCTCATCAGTTCATAATTGAATCAGAACAGGCAACATTATGAAGATTTCCCTTAATTTGATATGTTCGTCATTTCTGGATCATATTCTTGTGATCTGTGTGCTCTTGTGGTTATGTTGAAGTAGGTATCAAATTGTTTCCTGCACTTCTTTAAACTTTTTAGTGTCCTTTTGGCCGTATAAAGCTGTCTGTTCAGCTTATTTGCTTTCTTTCCTGATATTGCCTTATATTGTTTCTTTCAAATGCAACCTTGGAAATTTAATAATACTGTGGACTGCCAATACATTAATTTTGCAGGAAGAATGATGCTACATTTCTATATTGCTTTGTGGCCTCATCTTGTGCTCTTCTATGTCTTCTAATTCTTTCTTTACATTTTGCATTTTGTTGGTACCTTTTTGTGTGGTGTTGGGTAGACCATATTTTTTCAGGATTGAAGAAATAAAACTTACATTATTGCAGATCAAATGGATCACAGGGCAAATGGTCTTTTTTGGTCAGTACCGAGATAAATTGGACATTTTGAAAGAGCAGCTTAAAGATGGGTTAAGCGAAAAGGGATGAAGATATTGTACTACACCAGCCCATTGGTTATTATGAAATGTGGAATTTTAAGTTTTTGGAACTCCACCTCAGCCTTAAAACTATATGCCGTTTCACCACTATTCCCCACTTTCCAGTATGTATCCTAAATAAGTAATACAAGATAATTTGCTTTTCCTTTTCTATCAAAATAACACATTTAGAGATTGGTTTTGGGTCATTTGATAAGCAGTCGTGAGAAACTAATTTCAAGATGACTACATCATCTAATTAATGTTAAGATGCTGAGTACTTTACACCACCATAACAGGTAAATATAGGGTAGAGATGAGCACCACTTAGATTTTACTGTTTCTTGCTTAGTTTTATGCCATGGGAGATCTATGGTTTGACTGTCAAACAAGTGACGAGAATAGTAGCCATGTAAGTTTTGAGGTATAACATGGAAGTCTTTTGCTTGAGTATTTGCAGCTTGTCTCGTATGTAGTGGATAAGCTTGGTTCTTGATTATTGCCATTCACGTTTAGAAATCTGAATGGACACTTAAAAAAAGTGCCTTACTTGTTACCTAACATTGTCAGTGGAAATCACTAAGAGATTTGACTCCAAATTTTGGTGCTTGATTTTACAGGCTTTGAGGATAGGTTTCAGAAAGAAGCAAGTCTCTGCTCATCAGCTATTCGCCCTTCTCTAGTGAAGGTGACGTTGTTTCACAGTTATTTCAGCTCTTTTTGCCTTTGCTGCATTTGAAATTTCTTCTATTGGAATTCTGCAATAATATATTCTTTTCCTGCCCTACAGTTCTTTGGTTCTCTGTTCTGTTTGCTAAACTTTTCTCTTATCACTCCATTTCCTAAAATTTTTCCACAAAATGAACTTGAGAAATTTCAGTTTTCTTTTTGAAAAATAATCTGTTCCTTATGTTTGCTAAAGAAGGTATTGGTTTGACCATTGGGACCAGAAACTTGCGAAGTTGTGGTTGAGTTAGAAAGTTTTGAACTTTTTTGAGAGTTGTGGTTCTGGCAATTAAAACCAGAAATTTCTTCTGATTCTTCAATCATTACAGCCACCAGAATATATGCCAGAGAACTTGATCACATATTCAGCATGGGTAGGGGGAGCCATACTCGCCAAAGTTGTTTTCCCACAGAATCAACATATAACCAAGGCAGATTATGACGAGAATGGGCCTGCAGTTGTTCATCGCAAATGCTTTTGAGGAATGAGTTTCTAAATTTTCAGTTGGTTGTAAATTCCACTTCCATTCCACCTGATGTTTATTTTTGCAAAGTGGTTTCTTGGACAGTAACCACAGTTCACCGGGTACGTGTTGTATTCTACCTGCTGTTTACTGTACATGCGGTAATGGTGAAGCTTAGAAGATTCTGACTTCTAACTACCTGCTCTTTATGTTAACCCTGACAACTCCCAATGGTAAGATTTAAGATTTGTGGCTTTGTCCCACTGGCGGATCAATTATCTGTTAGCTTAGATGTTAAACAGAGATGATAGCTTAGACAGAGATGATAGGAGGAGACTAAGGGGTTGGGTGTTGGGTCTTTGCTGCTAGATTGGGATGAGTATGCTGGTCCTATGCTTCTGCCCACTTTTTTAAGTTTGATGATGAGTATTATGGTCAAAAAGTATTTTGGAGTTGAATACCATCTAATTTTTCTTTTCTGACCCACAATCTTTATTCTGTCAACTTATCGAAGGGCTGTTCAAATGATTTCCCTTTTTCTGCCAAGAATAATAAAGCCTCCTTCCATTCGTACAAGGCGTAAAAGGAAATTGGCAAACCTTTATATCAGCAGACTTCTCTTCGTATGTTATTGCTAATGTTTTATTTTTAAAAAAAAAGTCAAAACTAGTAAAGTTTTACCTTGCATTTGTGCTCTCAAAATTTTGAAGATTTTCTTTCTTTCTCTCTAGTTTTGCACGACCATCCCCCTATTCCCGCTCCACAACCCCTCTTCAACCCCCCCCCCCCCCCCCAAAAAAAGAAAAAAGAAAAGAAGTTCCCATTATCCATTCCGAAGAATTAAAATAGTACTAAAAACAAAGAACTTTATTGACTTCCACGATGATTAAACTAGGATTAGAATATCATTACATAATAATTCAACTTTTTTATATAATAAACTTGGGCCACATATTATAAGTTTATACATATATGTGTTGTGTACGCACCCATGTATATATGCATGTGTCCATGTATATATGCATGTGTGTGTGTTTATAAATGGTACACAAAATTATAGATAAATATTTCAATGGTTGTTTTAATCTTTCTAGAATTATAAAGAATTTCAGGTTCAATTATTTCCTATTGCTACGTTCAGGGTTAGATTCTTGGGCTTGGGGTGGTAGGGGTGTGGAAAGGGGTGGGATGTTAAAAAAAGAAAAAAAAAAAGGAATTTCCGGTTCAAATATCGAAGGAGGTTTTAATCTAGTGTTGAGATCCCAAAAATTAGAGATCTTGAGTTCAAACACTTCTACCCTTTCTCCGCTTCTTAAGTTCCATCCTTTATCGGCTGGAAAAAAATTTAAAAAATTCTAATGTTCAAACAATGATACGATTCCTATTTTTGTGCACTGGACAACTGTAGTTTTTGGGAAAGCACATTCAAATAAAATCATTCAATCTTCTTTTACATGGCAAAAGTTTAAAGATTCTTCTTTTGCTTTTGCTTTTAGATGATAGTTAAATTTTCATTTTGGATGTCTTCATATTTGAGGTAAGCAATACATGTATAAATTTAGGGATGCAATGTAGACGAAGAAAGGAAACAAAAGAAATTTCAAGGGGAACAAATGCATGACAAAGCTCAAGACTTTAGCTTTTGCTATTAGATGACTACAGTAGGTATAATAGACCACCGAGGTACTAAATGAGACTTTCTTCCACTTTCTTTCTGAACTACGCCATAGCAGGGGATTCTATGCATCAGCAAGTTTTTCAAGCCAACTTTAGGGATTTGCCAGAGTTTGGGGGGCGTTTGCGCAACTTCAACTCAACATGGCTCCGTCCAGCTTAGATGCTTAAAACAATAGTTTGACCTATGTCTTAATCTTTTAGACTCCACGACCTCATCATATCTTTTATAGTACTTGGTCCTTATCATGAGGGCAAGAAATTTTATTCTATTTAACATGTAAAGAGATTTGTTCTACATTTCTACTCCCAATCTAAGTCAACATACTTTACCTAACACGTAAAGATTTATGGGTCCTTTTGCTTGCTCAAAGCAAGTAATATTGCCCTTGAAGCTCCTCATTGTGTAAGAATATTCACAAAGGAATTGAGCTATACAATAGAATGCGTCATCTGAATGTGCCTATGCAAAAGAGTAAACAATTTAAGTAAATTAAGTACAACTAATTTTCTTGAACCTTAAGGGTAAGCATAGTTTATCGCTTTGAATTTAAAAAACATACATACCAGAAAACTTATATGCCAGAAATGCAGCCAGTTATGTGAGAACTTAATTATTGCTGCAGCTACAAGATATGGTTAGTTTTTTTTTTCCCCAAACCAAATTTCTCTTCTATTCTATTAATATGAGGTACTACTCAATTCTCTAATCCTGATTCTTTCTAGTGAAAATAGCAAATAAGGTTACTCAACTATTTAGGGTTTTTTTTTTTATTTTACCAAAAGGTCATTGAACTCATATAAGTGTACCTTTTTCAGTTATTTTGTTGATTTCTGGTGTTGAGATAGCTGAAAATGCATCCACATGAGTAGTATGCTTAGATTTTTAAGGGCAAAAAGGTCTCACAATCTTTGGTGCATATTAAAAAGATTAAGAACTTTTTGATTTTTTAAACTTTACTAATTCTCTCCAAATATCGACCAAAATTCCTAAGTACTATTAAATACTACAATCATGATCTAGAGAAAATTGGTAAAGTTTAGAAACTGAGAAGATCCTTAATTTTTTTTTCAATGCACACACAAAGGTTGTGAGATATTTTTGCCTGTAAAAATCTAGGCATACTGTTTGTGTGGATGCATTTCTAGCTATCTTAACACTGGAATTTGATAGAATTACACCAAAAGGTACACTTTTATATGTTCAGTGACATTTTTGCAAAAAAAAAAAAAGTTTAGTGACCAAATGATTAAATCTTAAATAATTGAGTAACCTTTTCTACCATTTTCTCTTCTTTCTATATTGTGTGGTATTATACTACTTAAAAATATCATGTGCAGACAATATATATTTCTTATTATAAATTTTTGTATACTATTTAACTTCTATTAAATCTTTTAAACATTTGACATATTTGGCTTAATATTATTTAGATAGAGAAACAAAGCAAGATGCCCTGCATGTTTAAGAGATTTTATACTTTAAAATGCATGGCATGTTATGTCCTATTTTTGAGGCAGATTTGGATGAGATCATTGCCCACCTATGTATTAGGGAATTACTTCGTCATATTGGCTTTATCAAATTTTGGACAGTTGACTTATGTAAAACGAAAAAAAAAATAATAATTCAGCTGGAAAAAAAGAAAAAAGGAAGAAATTTTCTGAACACAAAGAAAAGGATTTTGGACAAGAAAATGGGAGATATTCGAAGTAGGAAGTCCCTATGGTTGGTTGACTTGGAGGAAGCAAGAACGAAAAGGAAACCTAGTCTTAAAGGGATGTGTCTTATGTGACACCTATATATATACCTAGGATTAGAGTTTAAGCTATTTTTCTTTTTACAAAATTCAGAAAAAATGTGAGAAAATGAGAGAAGGTGACGGCTGAGTCCAAGGAGATTTTGCAGCTGATTTCGAATTTGGTCTTTATTAGCATTCAAGATCTTCCTCGGCTAGGTAAGAGTAGTGTCAACTTAGATAGATTTGGTCTTCCTTTGATTAGAAAATTTTCACTATCTTTGTAATAGGTTTATTCATATGTTCTAGTTTATTACCTTATGTTCTTTTTAATTAGTCATATACTATTGAAGGTAAATTATAATGTCCCTCTCCATTTTTGTAATTCTTTTAATTATTAATAAAATTTGAGTTGGCATCCCACCCTAATGCGCGGAATTTGCCAAAAAATATGTTTAGATAGAGAAATATGAATATAATAATGAAATATAATCTGAATTTAAGACGTAAACCATAATAAATAATTATAATACAAGATAGCATTCATCATTTTGAGTTTAGATATTTTGTTATAGTTATAAGCATTACCTAAGATATGATAATAAATGCAAATAATGAACTTATACAAGACTACAACAGAGAGTTTACCATTTTTAGCTAAAAGATAAGCAATTTGCCAGGAAATAGTTTATGTAGCCACAAAATTTTACATTATCTTCTAACTGTATACACCTATATTTGATTTATTGTTTTACTCAAATTTTTAAGTCACTCTTAACCTCATTTTATGAATGTAGTTTGTTTATTTTTTCATAAATTTGACAAAAAATTTTAATTTTAATTTTTTGTAAATTCAATGTAAGGAAGGGCAAACAAATAAAATGGACTGATAATGAGCTACCTTAAGTTGAGGCTACTTATAGTACTCTTGTAGTGATCATAAGGAAGTTCTAAAATCAAGCGGCTCTAACAATTGAAAGTCCAAATATTGATGTTACCTTCCAAATTAAAAATGACAAGAAAATAATGATAAAAAGATACTAGTGATTTACTTGAGTGATGTGAAATGGACTTATTACTTCTCAATAAAGTCTCAAAATTATGGAAAATTGATCATGTAAAAGAGAAGTACAAATAGATTGAAACCAAGTTGCCAATTAAACGGATGCAACTGAAGAGGATCGGCCATTCAAAGTTGAATTGATAAAGATTTTGGATGATGCACAAATGTTCAGCTATCTGAACCAAATTAAGAAAATCGAGTTAGTTTATTACTAGTTGTTAAATGCAGTAAAAAAATAATAATAAAGCTTGACTGTTTGAATGGCCTAAAAACTAGTTTTCAATAGCTAGTTTTCTAGCAGTTAAATATTCAACTGAAGTTTGGAAAAAAAAAATTTTCAAACTATAAAGCCACTATTCATCTATTTTGAATAGTAAAGTGTGTTGATCATATTGAACATACAAGTATAAAAATACTAAGAGAGGTAGTGTATTTGAATGGTAACATAGTACATTTTCATGTTAATTTTTTTTTCACATGGATCATTTGTAGATTGAAATTTGTTATGCTATAATATGGTTTCTTAAGTGTCAACAAAAATCTAGATTCAATTGAAAAAAGTGTTCATAAGAGCGTGGACGGGCCTATATATACAAGGTTTATCAATTGTATAAGGGTTGCTATTCTGCCTATTGAGAGAGACGTTTTGCGAAGAGACACCAAGCATGAAGAAGCTTAGGAAGTGAGCATGGTCACTAAGAAAGGTGGTCAAACCACTATAAATTGAGACTTTGCACTGTTCTTTTTTTTTTTATTCATATAGTTATCATGGATTATTTAGTTGCTTATTTTGTAAAGTATTCATTTGTGAATTTCTTTAGAATCAATCAACATAGGGTTGCCTTAGAGCCAAGACAACATTTTCCCATATTTTTCTGAATTTCCTTTTTTAGTCACACAAAATACAACTCCAAATCTAATCTTCCATCATTGATCAAATTCCATTTGTCCTAGTAAGCCAACCTAGAGAGGGTTGAATAAGTTGATATTCTTTAAGTAACAGGTTTGAGGATTTTTGGACCTTAGCAAAAATCTAGTAAGATAATGCAATTTAAGAACTCCAACCCAAATTGCTTTCAACATATATGAGTTATCAAATAAAATTAGAGTTTGCATAAGGAAAGTAATTGTAGTACTTAAAATAAATAAGCAATATAAAATTCATTGGTAATAAAAATAAGGGTTAGATGCATTTTGCACCTTCAAACTATTACCTAGTTGCAGTGTGTACCTTCAAACTCTTCTTTATATAAGTAGTAGATCTCATAGGATATATGACAACAGTGAACTGTGAGGATCGAAGACAACCAAGTGGAAGAGATAAACAGTGTAAAAATTACAAATGTAACAATAAGTAAATAAAAAGGAAAGAATTGCAAACCAATTAACAACCCAACTCCTCTTGACCTTGTAGATTAATTCAAACAAACTTCTTCAAGTTGATGAATTACAATCACTCTTATGTACAAAGGAAAGTTCACCTCCTCCTTGCCCCGAATTTCACTCGGTCAAGTTAGGAAGTTTTACTATCCCTCAGGATAATTCTCGCAGAACTACACTCATGAAGTATTCACTCACAAATGAAAAGCTTACAATGAATTTCACACCACTAAGACTACAAATCTTCCTTGGAGAGTATTTTCTCACTAAAATCACTCTAGATCTTTTGTATCTTTAGTGTGCAAAAGTTGTTTGAAAATTCTGACCATACTCTATTTATAGGAGACCAACAAAGTGTTTCATTAATACTTCCAACGGATAGAAAGTAGCTAAACAGTCAACTAGCCGTTGGAGTATCGGGCGTCCGGTACTCCTGTTTTTTGCGTCTGATAGCAGGCAGTGAGTTTGAGAAATTTTCTTCAATTCTATCGGACGTCCGGTGCAAGCTCTTTGTGCGTCTAACAACAAACAAAGAGATTTGAGAAATCATCTTGTTTTTATCGGACGTCTGGTGGAGACATATTCAGCGTCCGATGGTTTCGTCGACTTTGGAGGATCCTATCGGACGTCCGATACTTGCGTCTGATCGAATTCAGTGATCCAGGGGAAATGTCTTATTTCCTTCGGACGTCCAGTGGTGGAGTTTTTCATGCGTCCGAAATTACGCAATGATTATCGGACATTCGATTCAAGCGTCCGACAGCTTTCAGCAACCTTTGTCCCTTTTAATTGCACTTGATCTTTGAATCTGATTGCTTCACAACTGAAAATATTTCTTGAAAAGATATTAGTATTATCCATTATTTTGTAAACATCAAAAGTTAGGGACCAAGGTCAATATTCTCCCCATTTTTTATGATGACAAAATAATGGATGGAAGAAGGAAAAAGATTGAGCATATGAGCATAAGTTTCCCCTTACTCATTGCATCCAAACTTATAATCTCAAAATAACTCCCCCTTACACATAGCATCCATTTCTCCCCCTTTTTGTTATCATAAGATGAGAGTAAAAATCTCATATCGTAATCCAGAAACAATAACAGAGAATCCAATATTCCAAACAAAAACAGAGAAATTATACCAGAATTCAGCAATCACCAACATACCAATATATTCCAGAGACTTGATACCAGAAGAAGTACCAACATATCACAGAGAGTTTAACAAAGCAAATCATCATTAGATCAGAATTGTTCTTTTCTCTCTCTTTTTGACATCATATAAATTTAGTAATATTAAAAAATATCAAGAAAAACTCAATTCATATGCATTTCAAGAAAAACATTATGAACAAGAATCTCATCAAACTTACCAATATCTCCTACTTGTTAGAGTTAGTATCATGTCTAACTATCCACATGCATTTCATGCCTCTTCTCATGTTCTTTCTCATATAACAATCACTTTTCATGTGATCTTTTTGACAACAAAAATTACACATAACCAAAGAGTTATTTACATGAATAGGTTTAATAAATTTTACTTGTCTTATCTTATAAATAGCAAATTCATTTGTACCAGAATTCAACTTCTTCTCATAAGTGCCAAAATGAGTCTTCGATTTATTATCTTGAAAATAATCTTGTTTTTTATGTTGGAGTAATTTATTTAAATTATCAATTATTTTCAAATCACCTTGTTCCTTTTTGAACATTTCACAAAGTCTTATTTTTCTATCAAGTTCAAAGTGTAAAACAGTCTCACTCTTTTTTAAGAAATCACTTTTAGTTTTCAATTTTTTATTTTCTTGAAAAAGACGTGCATTGTCCTGAAGCAGAAAGCCAATTTTATGTTCTAATTCCTTGTTTCTAGTATAAGATTCTTTTAAACTATCATGCAATTTTATAATTAAAGATTCAAGATCATCATCAGTTTCATCATCACTTTCAAATTGAGAGTTAGAAGATGTTACCTCATTATCTCCAATAGCCATAAAAGCTAATTGAGCAGATTCTTCTTCCTTTTCAATTTCACCATTGGAGTTGCACTCATTCCATGTGAATTGAAAGTTGTTGAATCTTGAATTTCTTTTCTTTCTTCTTCATCATTGGACACTCACTCACGTAGTGTCCAGGTTGGCCGCATTCAAAACATTTATCAGTTTGCTTTTTATTGTACTTCTGCTTCCATTTGTTTCTTGTATTGCTAAACTGATTTGAGAATGAGTTGCTGTTTCCTCCTTTTCTGAACCTTCATTTATTGAGGATTCTCTTGAAACTTTTTGTGATGAAAGATAGATCACTGTCGTCAACTTCCGCATCTTCTCCATCTAGGGAGGCAGAATCATTTTCGTCTTGAGATGCCTTTAGAGCAATGCTCCTTCTTATTCTTGCATCCTATTACTCTTGCATTTTGGACTTAACTTTCAGCTCATAAGAAGTTAGAAAATTAATAAGAGATTCAATAGACAAAGAATTTAGATCTCTAGATTCTTCAATGGCAGTCACTTTACTCTCCCATTTCTTGGGTAAGACATTCAGAATTTTTCTGTTTTTCTCACCTAGAGAGTATTCCTTATCCATAACTTCTAAATCTTTAATAAGATTATTAAATCTATAATACATTTTATCAATATCTTTATGAGGTTCCATCTTAAAAGACTCATATTTGGTAACTAAGATAGATTTCTTTTGCTCTCTCACATTCTCACTTTCTTCGTAGATTTCTCTCAATTTGTCCCAAATCTCCTTAGCTGACTTGCAGCCTTTGACTCTAATAGATTCATTTGAGTCTAAAGTACAATATAACACATTTATGACTTTTTCATTTAAGGTGAGATAAACTCTATCCACAGCAGTTAGTTCACTTCTTATTTTTGGTCTAGATCTATGAGTATTTTCATCTATAAAAGAGACATCATATGAAACTTCACTAATAATAAACCACAATTCACTATCAATTGATTGCAAAAAGATAATCATTCATTCTTTCCAACTTACACAATTTGACCAATTAAACATAGGTGGTCTAATGACAGAATGTCCTTCAAAAAATATGGCATTATTGGTTGTCATTTTTACTCCTAAACCGATTGAGCTTAATCTCAAGGAGACCAAACTCTGATACCAATTGTTAGGATCGAAGACAACCAAGTGGAAGAGATAAGCAGTGTAAAGATCACAAACGTAACAATAAGTAAATAAAAAGGAAAGAATTGCAAACCAATTAACTACCCAACTCCTCTTGAGCTTGTAAATTAATTCAAACAACCTTCTTCAAGTTGATGAATTACAATTACTCTTGTGTACAAAGGAAGGTTCACCTCCTCTTTGCCCCGAATTCCACTCGGTCAAGTTAGGAAGTTTTACTATCTCTCAGGACAACCCTCGCAGAGCTACACTCATGAAGTATTCACTCACAAATGAAAAGCTTACAATGAATCTCACACCACTAAGACTACAAATCTTCCTTGGAGAGTATTTTCTTACTAAAATCACTCTAGATCTTTTGTATCTTCAGTGTGCAAAAGTTGTTTGAAGATTCTGACCATACTCTATTTATAGGAGACCAACAAAGTGTTTCATTAATGCTTCTAACGGATAGAAAGTAGCTGAACAGTTAACTAGCCGTTGGAGTATCGGACGTCCGGTACTCCTGTTTTTTGCGTCCAACAGCAGATAGTGAGTTTGAGAAATTTTTTTCAATTCTATCGGACGTTATCGGACGTCCGGTGCAAGCTCTTTGTGCGTCCGATAGCAAACAAAGAGATTTGAGAAATCATCTTGTTTCTATCGGACGTCCGGTGGAGACATATTCAGCGTCCGATGGTTTCGTCGACTTTGAAGGATCCTATCGGACGTCCGATGCTTGCGTCCGATCGAGGTCAGTGATCCAGGGGGAATATCTTATTTCTTTCGGACGTCCGGTGGTTGAGTTCTTCATGCGTCCGAAGTTACGCAATGATTATCGGACGTTCGATCCAAGCGTCCGACAGCTTTCAGCAGCCTTTGTCCCTTTCAATTGCACTTGATCTTTGAATCTGATTTGCTTCACAACTGAAAATATTTCTTGAAGAGATATTAGTATTATCCATTGTTTTGTAAACATCAAAAGTTAGGGACCAAGGTCAACAGAAACTAATATAAGGGCGCATGATATAATGATCAAATTCATTAGATTGGTCCATATAGAGAAATTCTCTTAAATGGCAATGAATTATTCTCTAAGTGAAGGCGGTGTAAGTGATCCTTAGATTTAATATTGTTCTAGTATCTTGTCTATAGATTATTATGCTTTGACTCTATTTGATTGCTTCCCATAAATGAGATGCTCAAATCATTAGTGATTAGATATAGTATAGAGCATGGAATGATATTAAATTATCTATAAGAATACACTGGCTCCGTTTGGACTGTGGTTTTACTTTACTTAGTTTACTTTGTCAAAACAATATTTCAAAATAGTGTTTGGACACATCAGACTACATTTCTCGGTTGCCTTTGTGATTTTGCCCGGACCATTTGCTGGTTGACCCCACAAACTCATTAAAAGGAGTGAAATTCCTCCATCACGTGAAGAGTTCAGAAAAGCGAATTTAATATCCCATCAAGGTGAAAACACCCATGATTTGTCTGGACGTATCCTCCCGTTGGGAATTCTAACAAAACGACACCAAGTTCCTTCGTTTAATTTTTTTGTCCTTCCAAAACCTCCCTATACGTCTCTCTCCTCTTGCAGAAGAGGTCACCCATAGCCAACGGAATCCGCTTCTGGTGCGAACAAGTAAAAGTGGGTACCGCGTTAATTGTGAGTGGATTAAGCGCTTATTTTGTGTACGGTGGGTTTCAACGAAGAAGGATACATCCAGATCGCCGGCGCCGGGCAGTGCAGACGGAAGCAGAGACCGAACGCAGAAATAAGAAATCCAGTAATTTGAGGCTTGATTTGAAGGCCAAATTCGTACCAGGGCAACCGTCAGATTTGGCAGGTATGCATCTTGTTTATATCAATTCCTGTCGGCAATTGGAACAAAAAATTTTCCTGAGTCATTTTAATAATTTGAACTGGGCACTTAATTTAGTCGATGTCCCAAGATTCTGCCTATCATTTTTGTGAGCTTCTCAAAACAACAGGGTAGAGTTCTTCGACGGAAAAATTAATTCGTCAGCCGTGCAGGGTAGATCCATATCTAGTGTTTGTGATGGAGCATCTTTAGTATGATATCCCTCCGGTGCAAAATTTCTCACTCATAATTTCTATAGTACAGGAGTCATTTAACAATCATTAATAATTTCAGATCTATACAGTCTTGGACTTCTTTTGTTTCTTTAATTTATCGACTTAAATTATAGGATGTTGGTTGTGAAATTGGATCAAATATATTAGCCTGTGTCGTTGTTGTGAAAAAGTTGCCCAAATATAATTCGCCAGAATTTGGATTTCATGATTAACTTTTAATAATTTCTAATAATCAGGTGCAACTTTTGGGTTTGGAAATTAATTCCCCAATCAGAGTAATTATGCCGCACTTAAGCATATTCGATACTGCCAAATTGCTTATATGATGAATTCCTTGCTGCTGGTACAACTTTGATTATGTCGTTCTCATTTCGCTTATTATTTATCTGATTCTACGGTGGCTTCAATATGGCTGAGTAAACAGGTTAGGGATTTCATTCGCCATACCTGCTGGAATCTCCATCTTCCATGCTTGTTCATACATTTGTTAGGATTCTGTAATCCATTTATCATGTCTCATAAACCTTTGGACTGGTTTATCATTCGGTTAGATACCAAATACAGTTCAAAAGTTTCTGATGCATGGTTTTGCTACGGTGAACTAAGTAAACCCAATGACAGTCCAAATGTTATGAAGTGTCTTAATAATCACAGCCCTGAAAATGTCATACAACCAGCTACATTACTAGAAGTCTGATTTATAGCTTATATAACAAGAGTTTTGCCAAACCTTGCATCTATAGCCGGCCATATTAAGAAATACAGTTGGACCACATACATGCCCCAACAGATTTCAATTATACACTAATAGACTTTTTGGTATTGGAAACCCAGTTGTTGTAGCAACTCCACATTTATGTCGTCTGACATTTCTCAAATACTACCTCCAAACTAATGCAGTCAATCTACCAGCCGCAAGAATTTGAATTTGCTGATTTATGATCTGGTCTGAGGTCCGTGCATGTCATGACCTTTTGACAGTGATAGAGCACCAGTAAATGCCCAACAAGCGGAGGAGATCACTGTCCGGTGTCCGAAGCTTCATCTGTCCACTCCGTCACAGACTCGAACGACTACATCCAGTCCCTTGTCAACTACTTCAGAGTAGTTTTTTAATTATTAAAAAAAAAAACCTATGCAGTCACATCAGGGGATTCATCTATCTCAACTAAAAATTTGTTTTGCTGCCAAGTTCATTTCCTGTGTACTTATATTTGGCATGCATATGACATTTATTGGCTGCCCATGCTAGTTTAATTCAATAAGTAAGCATACTTATGGGGTATGTGACCATGAATGCAGGTCAATCTTGGACTATATCTGATTTTCATAGTAATCTTAATCTGATTTCAGCAGCCTTTTCTTAGACTATCACTTTGTCCCAATTAAAAACATCGTTAGTACTTCGCTATATGAATTTAGGGGGTGCAAATGCCTGCTAAACCAGGTTTGATGAGCCAAACTAATACAAACGAGTGCCTTTGCCAATTTCTGCTTTCTTGGCTGCCAACGCTTGATCCATCCACATTCTAATAATTGTTAAAGTTGCCTATCTGTTGTAATCTGATTTTTCTTCTAGCACTTCAGATTTTTATTAATGCTTACCGTCGTTTTGGTTCCTCATTTAGATGCCACGTGACCCCAACGCTGCGAAGGCCCATTGGGATGCAAATATGGAGATTCATTTCTGTATGACATTCGTCGAGTGGAAAAGGAGTGGGGAGTGGAATCCAAACGTTTCATCTGGGCCAACTGGATAAAGCTTGCTGCGCATCTGAATTCGCAGTGGGGGACGCAGTACGCATGGAGTGTGTACCATTCTAAATTCGGACGAGAGAAGAGGATTTGGCGTGCCTTTGCCAAGTTAAACGATCTGCGCCAATCTGCCGAAACTAGTATTGGTTGGGATGAGAATATGAGGTGCTTCTTGGCTGAAGAGTCTCAATGGAACAATTTGTGCCTGGTATTTTTTCCATTCGACCTTGTAATTCATTTCCAGCTATTTAAATGGTGTTTCGCATATCCAAATTCCATATGCCACTTCTTGGTGATGTCCTTTTCCTGTTTCTTGGCTGTTAAAATGTACCATCTTCCTGCATAGAGAAAACCAGAAATTATAATTGTAATAACTCCTTATCAAATTTTTATTCTAATAGCAGTCAAACTAAGTCCGAGTCATTTAGCTTTGACATTATCAGGACGTGAATATAATCTACCATTTGTTCTTAATTTCTACCATCCTTGCCATAGCCTTTGTGTTTAGCTCTGTATGCGTGCACATTCAGGAGGGGCTGCAATTTTTAAGATATGGATATAGGACATTAAGGGGGGCTGCATTAAGGAGGGCTGATTTCTGTCCTTCGGGGGAGGGAAGTCACAAATGTTATGAACAATTGTCCAAAAAGAGAGCATATATGGAATCTTTTATTATTTTTTGTCCTTGCACAAGCTTTTTTAATCATATGTCAATATTCAATTTGTCTTAACCTTCCTTGGTTTGTCTTTGAAACAGGAGAATAATGATTATAGGTACTTCAGATTCGGGCAATGCGTCGACAAATATGCAATCCTGCACGAGATCTTAGAAACAGAAACCGCCACAGGGAGTCAAGCTCAAGCCTCTTCAGTTCCGCCTTCAGTTTACAATCCACGCAAGCGAGCTGGGCATAGTCGTGGGCAGACTTTCACTTCGCCCGTTGGTGATGATATGTACAACGTGGGCATGGATGGGGATTTCAACGAGGAATCACCAATTGTGGGAGTGAAGCGAGGTTCGAGCAGTCAAGGGGCGACAACCTCGCTCCCAAGTGCATCCCGGGGAAGCAAGTCAAGTCGAAGTACCAATGATCCATTCGTCGAGTGTGCCAACTCCCTCTCCTCCCTAGCGAATTCTAAATTACACATCAAGGGTCGCCGAGCATCTGACAAGGAGAAATTTGATGTCGATATGGCAGTCCAGGTCGTCGAATCATTTGGACCATCACTCGATAAAGGGGCTAAGCTCGCTGCAGTTTTGGCACTCCAGGACGACAAGTGGCGAAAGACATTCCTCAGTCTCAGTCGCGAGATGCAAGAGTTCTAGTTGTACTCTTTGGAGAGTGCACCTCAGCGGGGACCCGATGGAAAGTAGTCGAGACTTGGGATTGTTTCTTGGGTTCTCAATTTGTAAGACGTTGAGTTGGGACTTTTAGTTCCTTTGTATGAGACTTTAAAACTAGTGCCTTGCCCAAGCTTGTAGCAATAATTACTCGCTGTATCCTTTATGTTTCCAGAAGTTATTTGGACAGCCCTGTTTGGTTTAAAACTTTTGCTTTGTAACTGGACGTGACTGGACGTGATAGTACTAGCTGTATATTATGGTTAATGTTGGAGGTTTTTAATTGCATTAGTTCATTTGGTTTTTAATAGCTCTGTGATGTGGCCATCGATATGCGATTTCTTGCCGCGTGAGGAAATAAGCAGAAATAGAAATTTGTTGGCTGGAGCATCTTTAGTGCCAATGCGGTTTTAGCCTTTGCCAAGTTTTGGGAAGTCCGTACTAGTGAAATTGAGAATGTGTAGCACATGTTCAGTTTTGAGTCCGAAATAGTTCTGCAGGAGCCAAATTTCGACCCCAATGTACACGAAATCTTTAGCTATTTCAGATTTTTTTGGCAAGGGAAACTAATCAAATTCATTTGTAAATTAAATTTGAAAAACTAATCAAATTCTCTTCGGCTCATGTGTCCGTTAAAATTAAAGTTGAAAAAACATAAGCAAAATGTAGCTAATTCTAAACTGTAAAAGCAAGACCAAAAAATTCGTTGAATACCTAAATAACTAGAAAGGAGGAGGAAAATTTTAATCTAATTCAACTAATATTAGTTAGAGCACCCAAATCAGCAGTTGATCCAATGCAAATTGTCCCTTCAATTTTTCCCTTATGTTAATTATTCTTATTGGTCTGGTGATGTCCTAGAGAAATTTAATTCAATAAACATGTAAACACACGGGACTAATTCTGTCAATTAATCTAAATCTACTTCAAATTTTACCGGCCAATTGGACATTTTATTTTTTTCACTCCAAAACTGCTTCAAATTGCACGAACTATTTAATAGCAGGGACTACATTAGAAATAAAAGGCACACAGCGCTAGCTCATACAGAGGCCAATAATTGTAGATCAGCAAAATTAGTTGACAATAACATGAAATAGATAACCAGGAATCACGTGCTTACTTCGAGTAATGCATAGGTAAAAGGCGATAAAAGCTTCCGGTTAATAAAAGGTTCTAGATACATCATAATGTGTAGACTTTCGGTCTTATAAGGCCAAGTATCGGCTACACAAAAGTCAAAAGGTAGATTCATTTCTCGTGATTATAGGTCCCCTAAACAGTTATTAGTGGGTGTTTCATGAACATCTATGGTAGACAGCAGCTATATTAACCTAGTGATATGCAGACCTCGTGAACCTTTATGCACATGAAAGCTACATTCGAAAGATCTCAAATTTTGACAGAGACTTGGCGTGCTCAGACAGGTACCGTGGGATTCGGAAAAAGTATTCTCAGTGGACGTTATCGTAACCATTCAAATATGTTGGCCAAAAAAAGGAAGCGAGCATGCAGAGGTAAAAGGTGCTTACCGTCAATTCGTAATGGAATCCAAAGACGGTTTCTCGTGAGCTAGCAATAATGGTAGTAACTGTTATTGACGCGAACACCTCCAATGTTGTCTTCCCTTTTTTCATGGCCTATAAAACGCGCATCTCAAGACTCGCTGTATATTTCATATGAACATACAAACGAGGAAGAGAGTAAAACGAGAATTGGTGAGCGCACTTCGACGACAGCTCGATTTTAGCAACTCTAGTCGGACAAAGCACCCTACTCTAAATTGTTTTAGTTGAAAAAAAGGCCAAATGAGCAATCCCGATGATGGCCAGGGCACGAGCTCGTCTTCGGATGAAGATGATCTTCTATTTGCTGCTGGTGCTGTGCTATTATTTGGACCACATGCAGAACCATACGAAGGTCCAATCCAAAAGATGCCTTGCAGGACGTCTGCATTATCAGGACGTGACTGGGTTGAAGAAGTGATGTCAGACCACCGTACACGAATTATGGACGCAACAAGGTTAAATGTTGATTCTTTCAAGCAGTTGTGCTCGCTCTTGGCCGAATGTGGATTTGCTCCCCAACATCATCAGAAATGGGTTACAATAGAGGAGGCACTTGCGATGACATTGGTCATGATGAGCCACACTATGAGAATGCGTATGATTGCTGACCGATTTAATCATTCCACGGAGACGGTGCATCGTAATATTCACGAAGTCATCCGGGGCCTATGCACATTCGCGCAATTCATCATTACTCCCAGAAACCAGGATGCAATTCATCCAAAAATTCTTAGCGACACGAGATTTTATCCTTAGTTTGAAGTACAGTGATATCAAAATTGTTTTCAGATATACATCTTCTTGTTTTCAAATTTCATGCAAACCCTACTCTAATGCAGGTGATGTGTACCATTCAACACGAGCACAGTTCACCATACGATTTCATATCAGGGCAACTAATAATTGGCGAAAAAATTGTGGGAAAAAAAGTCCTTACCCTAATTTATATTTATACCCTTTGGTGTTTGGAGCTAGTATGTGAAACAAGTGGAAGTCTGTATCGTGTACCCAATTAATAGTGTACGTAGAACACGTGTCTTTTCGTATACTGTTTTATACCTCATCCAGTTAATAATTTCTTTTTGAAGGACTGCGTTGGGGCTATTGATGGGACTCATATACCTGCTTATGTCCCAAAACGACAGCAAGTGGCATACACAAATAGGCATGGCGTACAATCGCAAAATGTTCTGGCTGTATGCGACCATGATATGTGATTTATATATGTGTATGCCGGATGGGAGGGAAGTGCACATGATGCCCGAGTCTTGGATGGGGCTTTGACCGGCCCAAATCACTTTCCTGTGCCACCTACAAGTATAATATGCAATCCCTCCGTCCTCGTAATTTATCTACCACAAATGTACTTTTTTATCCTATTTCAAATAATTCAAAATATCGGTATGTCTTATAACTTTCTTTTTCACAGTGATTTTAGTTAACCTTTGCCAGTTAGGACTTTTTTTTTTTGTTGCACGAACAAAAAAAAAAATGAACTATGATCATCTTTTATTGTGTATCAAACCCTTGGCTGAGCCGTTGGAATATAGCCAATAACTATACCTGCAAAGTACAAAATGCAAATAATCCTTTGGTTCTCGTAATGGCGATATAGGAAAATATTATTTAGTTGACTCCGCGTATCAAAACTTGCCCGATTTCTTACTACCGTATAAGGGACGCCAAGCGAATGTTAGTGGTCGCAGGAGGGGAGATTTGCAACTGCGAAAGAACTTTTTAATTACCGACACACTGCACTACGGAATGTCATAGAGCGAAGTTTCGGTGTCCTTAAAAGGAGATTTGCCATTTTACGGGGAGCCGTTCCAAACTACATGATGACAACACAGATAAATGTAGTTATTGCCTGTTGTGCCGTGCATAACTTCATTAGGGATCAACAACCGAATGATATGTACTTTGCTAACCCAGACGAGGGAGATCCAACAAGTCATGGTGCAATTCCTCCATATCCCGAGATACAACCATTGCATTCTCCTCCTGAAGTTGTTGAACAATGGACTGCCATGAAAGATACAATGGCGACACATATGTTCAATGCCTATAGAAATACGCTACACCGTGCATGAAGCAGCTCAATTTAAGATTTGCTATTAGTTAGAGGCTTGCAGAGTATTAAGAAGTACCTGGTGTTTGTGATGCCCATATATCCTCTTCGTTCGTACTCAAAATAAGTTTGTTGTTGAAAACAATATTTGGTTGTAATCGGAGTATTAATATCGTGTGGTATTTGTACCGTGAGTCTTAAGTTTTTAGTAGTGGTAGCTTGACAAGTTGGAATAAAAAACTTGGGGCTGGCTTTCTTGGAAAATCTGGTAATAAGATTTAATATATAATTATGTCGTAAGATTTAATCTATAATTAAAGTCAAAATTGGACTTTTTTAATAAGTAAGGGGCCTCGTGTTTTTTTGGTTTTATTTGCATTTTTCGTGACTGTTCATTTCCTGTCCAACAATTGCTGCTACTATATATGGAAGGATACATAAAACAATTCGCTTCCAAATAAAGTCCAAAGCATCAGATCCCAACGCCTTAATGAAGAATGCTGATGGTCAAACAGCATGGGACCCGCGAACTATATTGGGCAAAAGCCTCCCAATTCATCAATTTCGGACAAGCGAATAAGAAAGGCAATCAATCAAACCGTGGGACCGGCGTACTACATTCAACACCAAACTCAAAAAGCTTCCTGACAAAAGTTACACGATGGCATTTCTATTCTCTCCACACTTGACCGCCATAATTCAAAATGCTAACATCAGGCACAAAACCAGATATCAGCTATGGTAAAGCATACAACTCAAATTTTCAAGTTAAATCAACCAAAAACTATTTGTCCAAACAAACTCACTATCTCTTATGATAGAGGAATTATCTTGTTATTGGCCATTTGTAGAAGTTTAGCTCAAGAAATTTTAGCACTAAGTGGAAAGGTATTAGAAAGGTGTTTCAAAGTAACTCTTCATTAGAGTTATATTTTAAGATTCACACTTGAGTAGACCTGGTCTTCAAAGACCCAATGACTTAGATTGTACTGTACCTCTCTCCAAGTGGTGTGGCACAATCTGGGCCATGGATTTATGAAAATAAAGTCTACCCAAGTTTTGGCCATGTTTTAGTACAAGAAAATAATATTAATCTAATTGGAGTAGGCACATATTTTATCCTCTAAGATTAATATGAAATTAGTATGGTGAGGGATATTAATTATACAGAAAAACATTCATTGAAAGGCGAAGTAATCTATTTGATGATGTTCATCACTTGAGTAGTCATGATGTATTGTTAGATAGCAATCTTAATCTATAAGAATAAGTTGATTGATTAGTTAAATCAATAATAAATTGAAGGAATATTAATTTATCTAATTCAAAACAATCTTAATTGTTATGAGAGTTATACTTATTGTCAACGAGTATGAGAATCGAATGAATCACATATATTAAGGGTTTCATTAGCAAGATGAAAAAAATAAGGGCAATGGGAACCCTCCCCTACCCAACCCCCTCCCACCCCCGTCACCCAATAGTTCTTCTCATCTCCATGTCTATTCCCTGGCTGCCCTCAGTCCTTCATAGGGCTGCAAACGAATCGGCTCGCGAGCGGCTCGAGTCAAGCTCGACTCGAGCTCGATCAATATCGAGTTCGAGCTGGCTCGAGTCGAACTCGAGCTCGAACGAGTCGACTCGAGCCGAACTCGAGCTCAAACTCGAGCTCAAACGAGTATATATATATATATATTATATTTTAAGTATATATATATATTTATTTTAAGTATATATATTTTTTTTATTTTAAGTATATATATATTTTATATATTTTTTAATTTTAACAATAAAATTACATATATATCCTTAATATTTTATTATTTATTAAGAAAAAATATTATTTTATTTATTTTTTAAAAAATAAAATAATTATTTTTTATTTTTCGAGCTCGAGCTCGAGTTCGAACTCGGCTCGAATCAAGTCAAGCTCGAGCTCGAGCTTGAAATTGTCAGCTCGTCGAGCTCGAGCTCGAGTTCGAATTCAATGAAATTATGTCGAGTCTCGGCTCGATTAGGCCAAAGTTCGACTCGACTTGGCTCGTTTGTAGCCCTAGTCCCTCACCCCATCCCATCCCTCTCCCTGCCTCATTACCCCTACGGGTATCCTCGTTTTGCCCTACTACTATTTTTATTTTTATATTTGATTATATATATATGTATACACACACACACACATACATACATACATACATACATATAATACTAATAATGAATTTAATAATCATTCTTTTGAATTTTTAGCAAAAAAATTTACGTGAAATATAGGTTAAAAATTATTTTTATTTTGTGAATCCGTTCTCTAGATTTGGTATTACATAAAATCAAAGTCATTTACTATTTTTTTTAATAAACTACATTTCACAACAAAAGATAAAGTAAACTAATGTAACAAGTTTATCATTAAACCACAAAAAATTAACAAGCAAGATTACATTATTTTATCATAAGAAAATATCACATTATCAATTTCATATTGCATGTATATAATTGTATTATATAATGTATAATATATATATATATATATTTGTATGATGCATTAAAAAAATTAAGTAGGAGACGAAGTAGGGGAGCCCACCCTCCGCCTTGTTTAAAAATGAGGGGAGAAAAACTCTTCCTGTCCTACCTTGCATTTTTCCTCGCCTCGCGGGCTTCAAATAACTTTGAATGATAAGTAATAATTTATATTTTAATTTATGAGACAAATTAAAATTGACAGACCTATGGAATAAATAAGATTAAATCTTTTAAATTGTATTAGAAGATGAAAACTAATCTTTTTGGAAAACACTTGCCTTTTTTTTTTATAATAATTAGAGAATTTAATTTGTCTATAAATACTATCATAGATTAAATTAGCAAGAAATAACACCAATTCAAGTTGTGTGAGATTCTAGAGAAAATCTAGAATTTTAATTTGTCTAGATTCTATCAACTTGTGTGGTAAGTTCCTAGTGAAAGCTTGCACTTATCTAGTTTGAGCAATTCTAATCTAAAAGGTATCTTGCTAAGGAGCTCATATGGATCATTATTAAAGGCTAAAAGCATGGATAGTTTCAAGTAAATGCAACGATGCATCACGTAGCAACAAGAAGAAGATCTTTATCTTGTTTGAACGCAATTTTCTTAACTAACTCCTCATCTTGTGGAACCAATCAAAGGAATATCTATTTGTAGGAATCAAAATTTAAATTTTTTACTGTGCATGTATGCTTGATTCCTTACACAAAAAACCTTTTGTAAGATCCAAAATATGTATTATATTGGCTTTAAATAAATGCCCCTAGAATCTTTTGGTATGAGTTGGGTGATTTGTAGCTTAAAAAAAATAAAGACATGAAATAGACTTCAATAAATTGATCAAGCCAAAGTAATCCATTGTGAATTATTTTGACTGATGAATCCACTTAAAATTAGTGGACATTGTGCCATAAATTTAATTTAAGGCCCCCTAGCATTGGCATAAATTTTTGTAAGTCCAAAAATCTTCTGAATAAGTTTTCCACCTATGCGACTTTCATAATAGAAGAGATATTTTTTCATAAACTTGCGCTTGTGCTTGTTTGATGAGATCATTGTTAATAACTGAAGTGTGTTGTTTACAATAAGTAAAATATTTAGTTAGAACTGCTTCCATCTAAGGAATGAGATATTATAATGTAGAAAAGGAATACAGTTTTTCCAACTATCACAACGGTGTATCCTGTTGCTCCATTTTCATGGAAAGTAGTTACAAATCACGCCATAAAAAGTACTTTTTTGATAAATAGCTACATAAACACATATTATGTTTGACCTGATTGATTGAATAATATTATATTTGTCGCTATTACTGTTTTACCGATTTGTCTGTGCCCAATAATTAATTTTCATTGCCCCGCCCTATCGGAATGATCAAATTGGTACCAGTACTCATAAAGCCCAATTTGAAGAAGCTCAAAGATATTTCAAAAAAAAAAAAAGAAGCTCAATACGCCACGAAATAATATTTGATTGTTCAAAACTCTGTGGACACGAAGAAGAAACATGCTATCCCCGCTCAGACCAAGATAGATTTAATTAACCTAACCTTAATTAAATAAAATAAATTAAAATTTATTGTCGACACTTGTACAATAAAAACTGGACTCTCGCGTTGTTTCGACAAAAGACTCGAGCAGTTGCCTAAAGAACAGTGAGAATCAATTGTTAGAACCAAAGATGCATCAAGTGGACTAGTGGAGCGCGAAAGTGGAACTTTTATCATTTTTTTTTTGTAAACCTCAAACTCAATTGTTTTCGTTTTTCAAGAACTCATATGCTAAAATCGACCATCTGGAAAAACTCACACAAGGACTTTAAATATGGTGAATATGAGTTGTAGGAATGGAAAATCGTTCAAAACGTCCATTACATTTTATAAAATAACTTTTTTCGTCCCTCACTTTTAAAAATGTAATTTCACGTCCCTTACAAAGTTACATTGGTCAAATTTGATCCCTATTTAGGTTTTTGACTAGTTTTTGGTTGGAATCCACCACATGCCTTGAATGTGATCATTTTTTAATGACAAAATTGTCAAATCAAATTTTACATAAGTCCCTCACATTTTACAAAATAAATTTTTTTCATCCTTCACATTTTTCAAACTGAATTTTTTCATCCCTATTGATCATGTGTGCGAATAATTTTTTTAAACACATGTATATATATGTTTGATTTCACCTAAGTAGTACGAATAGCACATAATATATCTCTATTTGAAATCAAATAGAGATATATTATATGCTATTCATATTATTCAGGTGAAATCACATAGATATATACATGGATTTTAAAAAAATTATTAGTTTTTCACTCATATTCATTTCGTTACTCAAAAATTGAAAACAAAGAAGACATTTAAGCCTAAACATTATCGAGCGTTTATATCGAATTAAATTTGGATAGAAAAAATAAACAAAGAAAAAGTATGATAAAAAGAAGTAAGTGATTGGCACTTTTAAATTTGAAAACAATTACAAGGCAAGTAATTCAATTGTTGGTCTTAAAAGTGGTGAGTAAAAATTTCAGATTTAAATTGCAATTTGTTAGCACAACTATAGAATTTAAGTTAGGATCAATTAATTAGATGACCTTATTATACAACTCAATAAATAAATTATTACCAAAATAAAAATGTCACAAATATTGAATAGGTTCACATGGTGAAATCATTTAGATATATATATGGTTGAAAACAAAATTATTAGTTTTAAACTCCTGTATATATAAGTTGAATAACATATGCACAATTACGATTAACCTGTTTAAATGAAATTAAATAAAGATATATTATATGTTATTCGCACTGTTCAGGTGAAATCAAATAGATATATACATGGATTTAAAGAAAAAAAGCTATTCGTACACATAATCAATGAGAGATGAAAAAATTCATTTTGAAAAATGTGAGGGACGAAATAATTCATTTTGTAAAATGTTATGGACAAAAAAATTCATTTGCGAAATGTGAGGGATTATGAATCAAATTATGTAAAATTTGATATGACAATTTTGCCCTTAAAAATGATCACATGCAAGGCACGTGGTAGATTCCGGTTAAAAATTAGTCGAAAACCTAGATAGGGACTAAATTTGATCAATGTGAATTTGTAAGGGATGTAAAATTACACTTTTAAAAGTAAGAGACAAAAAAAGTCATCTTATAAAATGTGAGGGACGTTTTGAACGATTTTCCCTTATAGGAAGTAGTGATCTCAAAATGATTAATGTGAGTCCCAAATTGAAAATTGCAGTCATGTTTGGGTGCAAACGAACCGAATCGAGTCGAGATTTGACCTAATCGAACTGGATCTTAACTTAATTTTATGCAACTCGAACTCAAACTCGACGACCTCTTAATGTAAAAAATATATATATAATGTAAAAAACAAAAATATATATATATAATCAGATCGACTCGCGAGTTAACGAATTGAATATTTTTGAGCTTGACCTCGAATTCGAGTTCGATTTGGTCAACTCGAACTCGATGTTGACTTTGAACTCGAGCTGCTTTGGATGACAGCATAGATGCAACGAAACAAAAGAGGGATAAAAGTTGCAGCAAAGAAGTCAATTTCCTGAAAAACAAAAAGGACTTGCATCAATTTTCTGAAAATATCGACTTCGACATCAAATTATTAAAAGATATCCCAATTGAATGTGCAGCAATATTCATCGAATTAACCTGGTCTCCATAGCAAATGTACATCTTCTTCCCTGATGCAGATAAACCAAATTTTATTTCTCGATCAGTTGGGATGTCTCGGAGTGCACCTTTTAGCACCTGTACATATTTATCACAAACAAAATGTACTCCCGTACAATAACCCCCAAGAAGGGGGAAAAATAGAAAAAAAGAAAATCAAATCTGTATGAAAAATGACTTCAGAAGAGCTAGCACCACCAATGAGTAAATATTATACATAATAGCCACATTAAACCGTACATCTTTCTTGGTGTATCCAAATAATAGTTAGGACCATAAACTCAAACATTCTGGAGCTACAAACATAGTCAAGAAATCATTAGCACCGCATAAAAACATTCCTCCTAAAGCAATTCTCAAGTTCAGTGCTCAAAACCATATTTGAGCAGCTGATTCACAGCAAAGATTTGACATTATTTTCTTCATTGGAATTTCATGGCACAAATAATGAGTAGGAATAGCACAATTATTGATACCTCGCAACCTCATTACTTAACCAATACCATAATACAACATTTTTAACCAATACCATAATACAACAAATTTTTTTTTTTTATTGCTTTCACTTTTCAGAGTTGGAATTACATAGCTACAATAGTCACACAAAGATGTACGAGTATGATTCTTACAATAAATACAGGGTAAGTTTTTATCAAATGCTGAGCTTCGGGCGGAAATCCGAGTCTACAAATGCTTTAGTGAATTCATCTGTACAAGCCATCCGGATGCGTTCAGGTGTCGCTGGATTGTCTAGAGGAAACCAGTCACTACAACCTACTTCTGCTCTTGCTGAAACTATAGCATCTTTTATAGCAAAAAGGACTGCTGAGGCAAGAAAGAATGGAGGTTCCCCCACAGCTTTAGATGAATGGATGGCCTTAGCATTTGGAGCACCCTTGTATAGCATACAAGAAAAGAGGTAAGCAAATGAAACAGCATTAAAGAGAGAAATATTTCCCCAAGAAAAACTTTGCGCAAAGATATAATCTCTAGACAGAATTCACCTTGACAAAGAACATTACCTGGAAAATGCACATAATACTGTTTACTTTAGTCTACACTACTGACTGCTTATAAATCAGGGAAATGCAACATTTTAGCTGCTTCACTTTACCAGCTCTTATATTTCCAGGTTCCCAAATTTCCTTTTTAGACTTGCTCCAAGGAAATTAGCTGAACTAAATTCTCTTTCACCAAAATCTAGCAATTTCTGTTTAGAAGCTAAGAATATTGCTTCTGGAACAAGAAGACAGAGAATTGAAAGTTGTATAATAAATATGTTCAAAGTTTTCCATACTTCTGATTAGCATCCGGTGCAGCTATTATTAGAGAAATAGTGCTCACCCATAGCATAGAGCTTCACCTCTCTTTAAGAAAATTGATTTAGTTTGCACAAGAAAATGCATTGCTAATGCTCGATTCTGTTCGGCCAAATTAAGATATATTTTGTTGCAAGCACGAAAGTCAATTAGGTACCAACAGATTGCATGACAATATGTACCACATTCAACTTGTGAACACTCTTTTTTAAGTAGATTGAAATGTAAAATGGATAACGGAATTTATTGTTTCCACCTTTACCAAAAACAGGATGTAAGAATTAAAATCATCCAAACCAAAACCAAAACCAAAAAAGCAACCAAAATGGAAAATAAACCATTTTAGAGCCTATGCACAAGCCAAGAAACAAGTATTGATAAGGTTTACCTAACTTTCTAAGGACCTTATATTTTCTTATTAACGATAAAATATTGCCTTCTATGACCATACCACTATTCAATGACACATTTTTTAACCATAACCCTGCAAAGACTACATAAATTTCAATGTAGGTGTGCATAGAATTTTGCATGCTGCTACTACATAAAAGGATGTTATTCGAATTCCAACTAATTGCTGACATATATCATGATAAAAAATCACATTCATCGGCTAAAGTGAGTTCAATAAGTGGTAAATATCAATTACTAAATCAGATTATCATCTAACCGACAATATTTGGAATTTGACATCCGTCCAATGCATCTTACAAGCGTACAACAATAGATATCAAAAAGATAGTAGCATGATTACCTTCAAAAGAGAAATGTTGAATTTAAGGGGCACATCATTGACAGAGGGAATTTTGTAATTTCCAGGACCACAAGTGTATAAGAAGCCAGCTGGAATCCACCTGTGTGCAGGATCTCCCCATTTCAACTCTTCCAATGCTGCCCATCCAAGACCTTGTATGAATGCTCCTTCAATCTGCATGCTCATATCCAAAATCAGATATTATTTCTTCATGAACGCAAGGAGAGATAGTTTTAGAGATCTTAAGGGAACTAAGGTCATCAGTTTATTTGTCATATAATATACTTCAGTTGGATACAGGGAATTATTCAGGGATCTCACATTCACCTCTCTTTCACGGATTTTGTTCTTCTTGTACAATCATTATCACTCCTGTCTCAGATCTATATTACAATATCATTATGCACCAAAACTCTCATGGACAGTTAAAAGTCTCAGGTTCTCAGGTAAAAGCGTAATAGCTAACCCTTCACTGGTGCTAGTCTTATACTAAGCGTCTAAAAAGCAATTAACTACAGAAAATCAACTGTCAACAAATAGATCCCTCTCTGGATGAACATCATAATGAATGAAACGCAAGTTTACTTCTCGGATTTCAGTGTGGCCCTGGCAAGAGTATGCTAGGGAAAAGTATGTTAAAATGTGGATAAAATCAGAACAATGGGAAAAAGGCAGTTCATAAATGTAACGGCAAGCATTCCAAGGATTGATCACGGGATGCCATCCTCCCTTAGGCCCAAGGAAGAAGGAACTTTACACTATTAACTGGAGATTGCAAATATTTGTGGCCATCTCTCAACCCGAATATATCCATAGGCACATACTCTTCCTATTTGTCAAAATGGCTGACTAGTGAACCTAGCTCATCTAATAAGCACTTTGTGTCAATATGCACCACAAAGTTGCCAAAACCTTGACCAAATTTCTCAATTGAATATACATCAACTTGAACTGCATCAAGTTGGCCAAAGCATCTGAGGCATCCTGAAAATCATTGAAAATTCCACATAAACACAATAATTTGTTAAAAAGATAATTCCTGTAGAAGTATTTGGGAGAACACTAGTTGATTTAAAGTGGCTGACTGCTCCCCTATCAATTAGTTAGATTTACGATTACAGCGATTCTTATATTCTAGTAGCAATGCACTCTAAGTTGAAGGCTGTGCATCATAAGCTCCTTTATTTTGCCCACTAGCTACAGCACCCAAACTGCAATGGCCATGATGCGGAATCCCCATATTCGCATCTGCTACTTAACCCATTGATGGATATATAAATGCGTTCCTGATTTCCATAATTGACGTAGGAGTTATATTTTACTCATCAACCCCCAACAGCAAATATATATCCAAATTAGTCGACACACTATACATGGGTTGTGCTGCTTGAGCAATTTCTCTCAAACAAAATCAAAGCCATATCTACAGGCTATTCTTCGTTATTGACAATTCTTGTCTTCTCTTCCATCTAACATACTTCCAAGTCATGAACTCCAATTAAAGATTAACATACAATATTCAAGAAGTTAACAATGAAACAGGAAGACGAATATATTTGTTTTGTCAACAAGAGAAAAATATCTACAAACAGCCAAGCCTTGAACAAGAGATAATTGCTAGTTTGTCACATATTGGACAATGGACATTCAGCTTGAGACAATGAAATGTTGAGGCAGTACTGTGAATATTTTAATGACCAAGCATGTCAAAAGTGTGAATGGCATATAAAAGGCAATGTCAAAAAAGACAACAGCAGATGGAATTTTTCTCTTTTGTATAGAACTGATTCCTCCTAAAATTGGCCTAATCTCTGTCAAAATATGATGATGCATCAATTATGAATGAGCTAAAAGTCACATTATAGTGGAACAGCCAATAAAATTTACTAGAAAAGCTGCATATAACATAAGCAACAGCATGAAGCTCATTCAAACCAAAAGCACAGAAAGCAGGTAGAATTCATTAAACCAAAGTCCAATTGACTTGGGGCCTGATCTCAACTGATTCAGATTTTTGTGAAAGCTGATTTTTAGAAGCCAAAATCAGAAACCAAAAAGCAGTTATCTTTTAGCTTGTGATTGTCCTTTGTCAGATTATAGAAAGCCAAAATCTTTAAAAAACATGTTAAGAACATTACATTATTGATTTTGTAAAATCAGAAGCCAAAAGCAGGTCCAAAAAATCAGTTGAGAACAGGCCCTCATGAGTGAAATATATGAATTTAAATTTCTATTACAGTTCATAAACATATTCCATGCACTATAGGAAGAAACATTTAAGCAACAGGTAGTTGCTTTAGACTTCCATTCGAGGTTTGGAAAAATGTGGTTTAGATAAACTGCAAGACATAAAGCTCAAAGAAGCAAAGTCTAAACCATCTTTTTTTTTTTTTGGCCATGAACCTTGGCAGAATGGCAAGGTTTGCAGCTTAAAATTATCATAGGTTGAAAGCTTTGAATTGATGTTTATTTAATCCCCATAGTTAGATTTTGAGATGTTAAAGGTGTTTGTTTTTATTTGTTTATTTATTTTTTTGTATTCAGATCCAGACAATTATTCAACTTTCATGAATTAACTGTTTCCACTTTAAGCGATTCTGGTGAGCCTATCTACAATATCTCTTTACAAACACCACCAAAAGAATAAGAATTAGTACACATACTCAGACACATCAGTGTGGATTTGACACAAAAACATTGGCACCAAGAACAGAAGCTATGACATACCACCATCTGATCACGATTACTCTCTGCAGTTAAAAGTGCACAAAAATCTAGCATTGGATGCAATAAAATATAATAGAGGGGTTGATGAGAGAATAACCTGCCCAACATCAATTGCAGGATTGAGAGAAAACCCCAAATCCAAGGTAACGTCTGCTTTTGTAGTGTGGAAATCTCCTGTCAACGTGTCAATTTCAACTTCAGCAAAAGCAGCTCCATAGGTGAAGTACCTGAATGGAATCCCTTCACCAGTTTTCCAATCAAAGCCAATATCAGGTGTAATAAAAAACCCATGGGCAGACAAGTCAATTCTCTCCATGTAGCAGGCATTTGCAAGCTGATAAAAATTCAGCCCACATAAAGTCAGTCACATATAATATTAGCTGCTCAGTGAAACAAAAACAGTGTTAAAATTCTCATTTTCCCCTTTTTATCCAGCTCCAAAAAGCAGGCAGAAAAGCTAAAGTCACAACCCGAGGAGAAAACCCAAAATCCTCTTAAAGATGGAACTAAAATTACAACTCAAAAAACTTTCTTATTCGAATTCACATGCTGCAATCCAATATGAACATGAAATATATTGCAGCATATTGAAGCAAACTTATATTGGGAAACTATCTCAAAAAGTAAAAAAGTGCAGAAAATCCAGACCGAAGCACACTATGGCCTTAGATATGCGCAATACTAATAATATCAGAAAAAAGAACAAAGATCTCTCCAGGTTGTATGTATAAGTGATAAAATAAAGAGCAGACATAAAACAACTTTTCCTCTGCTATAAACTGTTGAAAATTTTTTTTCACAGAATAATGATACTCTATGAGTTCACAGTGCGCCTAGCACTGAAAACTTCAAAAACTGAGAATTAGGACACTCATAACCTTCTTCCTCTGTTGCCCCAGTGCTATTCCACCCCCTTCCTGTTCTGACAATATAACCATTCGCCTAAACCCACTCAGCCTAATGCTGGCAATCCTACTTCTTCTCTCTGCCCCTGCGGCCCTCCCCCAAATTTCTCTGGAGACCTTACTTTCAACTGCAGTCTGCATTGCCTTCTAATTTCTTCTCCCACCCCCATTCAGCAATTGTTTCTCGGATCTACTACCCTCCCCTCCTGCTTCTGTCTTTCCTTTCTTTTACTGCTCCTCACCGGGGTGGTACTGATGCTTTGGAATGTTGATAATTGTTGGTTTGGTGGCCATGGTGGTGGGTTGTTGGTGGTGGTGGTCATTGATGCGATGGCTGTCATTGAAGGTGACAAAGAAGACCAAATAGGGGTGGAAGAGGAAATAGAAAATAAGAAAGGAACACTTTTTTTCTTTGAGCCTCTTATATAGGATAACAACCCTTTTTTTCATATATGCCTTTAATGCTTAGATTTTCTGTGCACATCAGGTTCGTATAGTTGACCAAAGGCCTGCAAACAGGAGCTGTTAATGAATATGGACCTTCCAGCAACTGCACATGAGCTCTTTTTTTATCAGGCAAAGTATAAGGAAAATCACTACACATATTGAACTTCTTCTGTTTTCCCCTCTGTACGTAAGCAGAGAAGTATATCGCATCAAAATATAAAACGGCATATTGTATTCTGGGCATTCGTCGCTTAATGGGGAAACTTCAACAAGATTTATCATTTGAGTCTCCTAACATTGGAGAGCCAGAGAGAAAAAGATGAGCACCAGCAATTGTTGATTGACAGACAGAAATTTAACGAGGCACTAGCAAATTAAAATTTCTGGAAGGGTATCTAAGTCTCACCACAACCACTCTTTTTGTACCACTAGGGGTGCTTATGGACCTGAATCAGTTAGTGTGGAACATTTTCTTTTCCCAGGAGTTCTGCTTTATTTTGAAGATTCAGACTAATAACTGCTCTTACACTATTTGGGTTGCTTGTCATCCATAAATCGTATATGAAACTGTTATGAAAGTCTATTTGGCATAAAATTTCTTTTCCGCCAGTAATGGTATATGAAAGTCTTTGAAACTGTTTAGACATGAGTTTGTTTGGATAGGAGTTTATTTGAATGATTTATTTGAGATAATTACTGTAGCACTTTTTGTGATGTGATGTATGTGAGATAAAAAGGTGATTGGAATTTGTGAAGCAAATTATTTTTTTTCAAATCATCTCAATCCAAACACACTTAATGTTCCGCCAGTAATGGTATATGAAAGTCTTTGAAACTGTTTAGATATGATCTTATTTGCCAAAATATTTTTTGTTTGCATCATAAACACGTTTTTCAAACACCTTTTTATCTTCCCAACCATCTTTTTATCTCACATACATCACATTACAAGAAGTGCTAGAGTGCTATTTCAAATAATTTTTCCAAACAATTTCCTATCCAAACATGCTCTTTATCTTTTTGTTATAAAGAATATTATGACCCACCGAACAGAGATCAGCAAGCAGAATAAGCCAAATACAATGAAAGCAGAGTGCACAAATAAAAATGTTTCATAGTGTAGCAAGTACCTCAGCAAAAGAGCTATAGTTACGTGTTGATGCAATGGGCTTCATCCTAACTTTTATTTGTTCACAAGCATCCAGAACTGCAGCACCATACATATCAGAACTTGCAGAAGCTGCTGTTGGAGTTGCATTTGGAACCTAGTAATATATAGCCATCAATGAAATCAGCAATCAGATTCAACAATACATGCACATGCCAAAGTGAAACAAAAGAAACTGGATAAGTTCAATCAGTCTAAAGAACTGATGATACAAAATTATAATTCAACCCAATGAACATGACTTCCTTTTAGCTTTGATGTCAATCAATTTTGAGCCTTAAGACTAATATATAACATGTCTATAGCAGCTTCAAATGGAGATGAAAATGGATATCTGCTGGCAATTCATAAGTTCAATCTCCAGTTTTGTTTTCATTGTAACCTAAGTTCTTCAAGGCCCCAGTCCAAGAGTTTTGTCTTTTGGGGCCCAGGCTCATAGTTTAGTTACTCGATCAATCTTAATACTTCCAGCTTTTCTTTTGCAAGACCAGTCTTCTAGCCAAATGCTTAGGAGTAAAGCACTTTTATTTAAACGGCAAACTGAAGTACACAGGAAATTACTTCATTGTGATGTAAAATCAACTAGTAGCTGCATACAATATACACCACCTCTACAACAGGAGATAAAAATCAGTGAAGAAGGAACTTTTGGCAGAAATGAAACATTGGTTTCCATATTTTGTATGATACCAGTCTCTCATGAGGGACTCATTACGTTTACCAAAAGTCATTCCCAAGGTTACCTAGATTCTGAGCTGTTCCAGAACGAGGAATAATCAGGTATCATAGAATTCTACGCAATCTAAATGCAGAAGGCTGGGCGTAAGGTTCTTTGGGGTACTTAGAAGGGACAAAGTTCAATACTCATGAAATGGTTCTCTAGATCATATCAGAAAAATCACTTTTTATGCAATTTTCCAGATAAACTATTCAAAACATCAACATTTAGATAAATAATTATGTGAAATTGTCTGATGAGGCACTAAAAAAAAAAAGCATGTATTCTAGGAGCATAACTTGACTCCAACTTTCGAACTCCAAAAGTGGAATTCCAAATCGTCAATAATACTTATTAGAATTGCACTTATCGAATTCAAAGTTCATCAGGACTCAAGCAATTAATGGTAACACAGTAGTAAAACCTAGATGTGATTCCTACATTTCTTTTATTCCGTTTCTATTTATTTTTACGTCGGATTGGTCTTCAAACTCATTAAGAAAAGCTGCATCATTTTTTATATCATGGCTATCATAAAAGAAGATAAAACAAAACTTAAACAAATAGATTTGGACTTGTCTCAACTTTTGAGACAACATAATGTTTTGGAGCAAGGAAACATATTAGTTATTGATTATGTGCTTAAGTTTCTTGAGCCGTTTGTTCAACATTCAGTTGTTGCAAGTCCTCAAAAAACAATTAATACATAAAAAGCTGGTCTGTAGTATGAAATTATGACGCAGTTGCAGGAAAAGAAGTTTTTGTCAACTAAAGGATGCTTTTTGAGCAAAGCTGTCAAGGTAAATCAGTACTTGAGTCATGGAAGGTTGGAAATGACGAAACTCAAGTAAAAAAAAAGAGCACTTAATGGACTTCATACTGAATAACCTAATCCAACTACAGCTATTTTAAGGTTATCCACACAAATAAAAACATTAGTTATGCCAGAATGAGATGTATGGATGTCCTTGGCCACAGCCCAGGGAAGCTGATGTTACATTAAGAACAACAAAGCCATCATGTTATACTAGGACAACCAAGCCATCTTACGAGGCTGAAGAAATCAAAACCTTAAATTCATCCTTGCCAGAGCAGGAAGAAATCAACCATGCTTTTAAAGATGGATCAGAGAAGCATGATAAACTTTTGATGCTTCAAGAATCCTCATCATTCATTTAACAAGAGCTGGAAAAACAGGATCTGATACTAATACTGCCACTAGAGTCAGAAAATTAGGTATATCTGTTGCTGATGTTGAATCTAAAGCTCCAACAAGGGTAATCCAGTTCTCAGCAATTTCTAATGAGATAGTTGAAGTTTGTGAAGCTTCAGCAGAACTGTTCTTCAGCAATTTACACAGAATATTATCATATAATCTCAAGACACTGCTCTTCATGAAAACTCAGTGAAGATTATACTTGAATGAAAGATCTTCTGATGAAAGTAGAGGTTGAAAAAGCAACTTTTGAAGGCAATACAGTAAGGGAAAACCTAAAAGATGCCATTGCAAAATCAAGCAATATTAATTTGGTGTTGTTCATTGACTTTTGGAATGAGATCTAAAGAAGTCCCTATTATTTGTTCCAACTACTCACTTTTTCATTGAAGTCTTGGGAAAAGATTGAGAAGCCAGATTTCAATGACCCTATCTTGGTGATAGAAGCACAAACCACTCATATCCAAGATGTCCATAATCAGATGCAACAGACAGGTAAAGATCATTAATTGTGATACTCCCGCACTATAGATGTTGACTTCAAGTATTCACCAAACAGGGGAGAACAATGCAGAATTAGGAAACCATGTTGGAATTTTCATTGGATGTAAGCTTTTTAGTACTCAGACCATAAGCACTACTAAGGCCCAAAGCCAAGAGTTCTATCATTTTTGGGGACCACAAACATAGTTTATTTGTTCAATTTTGCTACTTAAGCTTTGTTTTGTCAGTAGCTCCATATAAGACATGTTTTTGAAGTTTACTGACTGAACAAATTGGAGGCAGAAGTAGTGTTGCTTCAATCTTGATTGCCAGACTTGAAGTTAACAACCAAATAAAGACCACTGTCAATTCAAATTAGTCAAACACCTTGGTAAGAACTGGAGGCAACAGTAAATCAATATGGCAACAGTTCTTTAAAAGCATATGAGAGTATCCAAATGTAGAAGTAATTAGTATGGCAATACCTTGTCAGTACTCGTCTCTGAGATGAACACTGAACTCAGAGGAATATTAAAGGAAGAAGCTGCAATTTGAGCAACCTTTGTATGCAACCCTTGCCCCATTTCAACGCCCCCATGCGTTACTAAAACAGTTCCGTCTGTATAGACTTGAACAAGGGCACCAGCCTGTAGCCATTTAGGAGAACCTCATATCAAGTACTCATGTAGTATTTTTTCAGAAAGAAAATCATTTTGAAATAAGCTGAACCAAGGCAACTCCAGTTACACGACAGACCCAAAAAAATTGACAACAAAAGATCTCATTTCCAGTTCAAAGTTTCAGAAGAAACAGGAATGATTGTGCTAAAGAAAAAACATCTAAGGTGTCCCAGAATCAAATTCTTTTATATGATTATACAGCCTTCAAGCCCTTCTCAGAATTCTTAGATAAAGGTGCAAGGCAGCTCCATATGAGCCTGTTCTCAACTGATTCTGATTTTTGTAAAAGCTGACATTTGAAAGGACAAAATCAGAATCCAAAATGCAGGTATCTTGTAGCTTCTACTTTTGGCTTTTTTTAGCTTTACAAAAGCCAAAGGTTGATAGAAAAAGCAACTGAGAACATCACATAACTGATATTGTAAAATCAGAAGCTAAAAGCAGGTTCAAAAAATCAGTTGAGAACAGGCCCTATAAGTCTGGACAATAACGTTCACTTTTAGCAGCAAATAACAAGGAGAAATAAGACTGCTAATAAGGCCACAATTAAATTATCTGGACAGAAGGCTGGTCTGCATGTCCGATTGTAAATACTAAGAAGGCTGCAACCAGATTAAAGTCCAATGCAACACCAACCTGGTTCATAAACTTTGTAGTGAAAGAAATGCCAAACTTCGTAGGAATTAGAGCAATTCCACGTTTCTTCCATCGATTATTACTATTGAACTGATCAACTTCTTTGCGAGCGTTATAAAGATCACAAGATGTCTTCAACTCATTCCAGATACGGTCCAAGGTGAAGTGCTCTATCTTTTGTCCATAATGCAATACTGATCCTTCTCTCTGAAAATTTATTTCCTAAAAGAAGAAAAAATAGACACACGTAAGTTTTGTATGACGTTCAATACGTAGAAAAGTTCATTGATAAATGCCTTTCCATTCCCAATAATGACATCTTCACTCAAAGCTGCAATAATCATTACTAAGCATCTAAATTCGTGAAATCGGAAGGTATACCCTGATTTCTTCTGGGCTTTTCTTCAATTCCATAGCAATTCTCTGAACCCAGTTTTCAGTAATCAGCATGCCTTGTGGGCCACCAAATCCTCTGAAAGCCGTGTTACTAGGAAAATTAGTATAGCAGACCCTTCCATTAATTCTGACATTTGGTATCTCATAGACATTGTCTGAATGGAACATAGCACGCTCAAGTATAGCAAGTGACAGATCAAGTGAATTTCCACCATTATTGTATATTTCAAGATCCAATGCGAGGACCTTCCCATTGTTTGTAAAGCCAACCTACACCATATTATTCCAGGAAAATAAGAAGAAAAAATGAAGTTAACTCAGTCAAAAAAATAAAAAAGAAATAAAAGAAAACTGTAATAAAAAGTTTATCAATTACATCCAAAAGAATTTGGTTTGATATACGTCTCCTTTGAGAAAGAATTACATGAACTCAGGATAGAGTTCCAAAATGAGACAAGAAGGAACTAGGCACCACTTTGGCCTACTTCATTGACACATTCATCATCCACCAAATAATCCACAATGTACCATATAGTCCAACAAAATTTTTTCAGACATTGGAGGAGACCTCATTTCTCTGTAATTTATCACCCATACTTCTTTTGATAAGACTCAATTGATGACGTATTGAGAGTTTTCTACCCAAATTTCGGAAAATTTTATAGTGATCAGTGGCGAAGAAATGGAGAGTAATCAACAGCACCATCTCACTGAACAATCTAGGTCATTTATGAAAGTTTAAACTCAATTATTCACTCCTTGCTCAGTGTTTATATTAGTCATAGTCAAATCTAAAGATACCTTATAAATGTACGGACTCTTCAAATGTTTTGAAATTCCAATTTAATGGATAAGTCCCACTTATCACCACAATAGTGTTCTTATTAGACTTTCTTATTAAGTCAAAAGCTCTACAGTCTCATCTTCTATAAATTTCCAGTAGAACTACATTCCATGATCAAAAGAAGAAAAAGATGCAAACAAGAAAGATTTCTCTGACATCATGGTAATCCTTGGACCCCATATACTGGTGAGTTAATATAAAATCGAAATACAAAAACTTTATGGCATAGAATGAAGCTTATGGTTGATTCTGAAAGATAATTAGTACCTTATACTTTCCAAGAAAGCTGTGCCGCTGACCAGTAATCATCATGTCAATGTCACGGTCCAAAGTAAGTTTTACTGGCCGATTTAACAAATAGGATGCAATTGCAGCACTAGCAGCAAGGAAAGCTGATCTTGTTTCTTTTCCACCAAACCCACCACCAATTCTCTTTGTCTTGCAAACAACTTTTGACATTGGAAGTCCAAGAACGTGAGACACATACTTCTGGTGCTTTTGTGGAGCCTAAAAATGAAAATTTTATGTCACAACTATCTGCCAGAAAGAGCACTGACAAACAAATTTTATGAAAATACAAAACAAATTTAGAGAGAGAGAGAGTGCTATAGTCATTAAACTTAGCTTTCCATCATTTAAAGGCTTTCTTTACCAATTTCCTCCTGTGTTTTTATACTCCAAAAATTTTCTGCCTAAAAATGGTCACAGAAACAAAAATGAGGTGATTTTATTAGTCCCATTAGAGAATGAACAAGACTTCTCTGATGGTTACTGCAATGGTCGTTCAATTGTACAAGTGTCATCTTTCTCCTACATGCTTTTCATCTCAACTACTTTACCTTCATATATAAAGCAGAGGGAAGCAGAACAGGAATGATATTTGAGTGCACAAGAACATCGGTAAGTCAATTTTCTTTTATATGAGCATCATGCAAGCCAAAACGAGCCAATCACAGTACACTCCCAAACATACATATTCATCACTTTTCAACATCCTCCCCATCACATAACCAAATGAGCTGTTGTAAAGGTGTAGAACTGTCATCTTCCAAAACCACCAGCCAAGAGCAAAACAAAATGCAAGTTGCAACTAACTTTATAATGTATCTGTGGCTTTCCAAAGTGTATCGTAATGGTATGATATAATCACCAAACATTATCATTTGTTAATGAAGTGCACTGCATTGAAGAACCAACTAAATACATTCCAAGTACTTAAATCCCTTGCATATGCAAGAAATTTACAACCTGTTATGTTATGCTTTTATTAGTCCCATTAGAGAACGAACGAGACTTCTCTGATGGTTACTGCAATGGTCGTTCAATTGTACAAGTGTCATCTTTCTCCTACATGCTTTTCATCTCAACTACTTTACCTTCATATATAAAGCAGAGTGAAGCAGAACAGGAATGATATTTGAATGCACAAGAACATCGGTAAGTCAATTTTCTTTTATATGAGCATCATGCAAGCCAAAACGAGCCAATCACAGTACACTCCCAAACATACATATTCATCACTTTCACTTTTCAACATCCTCCCCATCACATAACCAAATGAGCTGCTGTAAAGGTGTAGAACTGCCATCTTCCAAACCACCAGCCAAGAGCAAAACAAAATGCAAGTTGCAACAAACTTTATAACGTATCTGCGGCTTTCCAAAGTGTATCGTAATGGAATGATATAATCACCAAACATTGTCATTTGTTAATGAAGTGCACTGCATTGAAGAACCAACTAAATGCATTCCAAGTACTTAAATCCCTTGCATATGCAAGAAATTTACAACCAGTTATGTTATGATACCCCAGAAATACACTGGACAAGTTCATTTCCATTAATAACTAAAGCCTGTGTCCTCAACAATGTCTCCTTTTCTTGTCTACCATGCAGTCGCGTTAGTAAATGCAAACCCCACACCATCTGAAGGACAACTACATTCACTTCAATAATTTACTATTGGAGAAACAAGAGTTAACAATTAAGGGGGAATGGTACATTCTGCTTCTAAAAGTGATAAAAGCAGAAGAACAAGACATTGAAGCAGTAGGCAATTTGCAAGGTAGGGCTGAAATAAGCAGAAAGCAAGGCGGTTGCCCATTTTTAGATCCATCAAAAATAAATAAATCACACAACTGGAGCAGGTGAGAGACACATGACACCATAGATTGTTAACAGAAAGATCACAATCATCATCTTGATTTATCAGAAGCTCCAAGTTCTACCCCACTCTGAAGCAATATCACATTTTCTACTTTGTTTTAACTGACAAGATAATGAATGGAGAAATAGTTTATAAACTGACACTAAAGCAAAGGCTGTAGAGATTAGAGAACACACATCCATGTGCTTCATTCAAGGCATAACAAGCAATGATACCTTTATCTGATTATGATGATGAAATGATAAAACTCAACAAGATCACTGCTTGTACTGAGACCAGGAAAAAAATGACTGCAATGTCAGTTCATTAAAAGTGGGAAAGACAAAGAAGAAGAACAGAACAAAATAACAGATCTTTGGACTCGTGAAATCTTGTTATTGCCACGTTCTGCCAACTTTACATCTATGAACTCTAAAAAGACAGAATCATATGTGGCCTTGGAAAAATCTTCTCGATAATTTAGCATCAGTGAGGCATGGGACTCGAAAATCCAGCACAATAATTTCATTAAAGCTGGGAAAGAAGAAGAAGAACGGAATACAAAAAAAAAAGATTATCTTTGGACTTGTGAAATCTTGTTATTGCCACATTCTGCCAACTTTATATTAATGAACTCTAAAAAGCCAGAATCATATGTGGTCTTGGCAAAATCTTCTCGATACTTTATCGCCAGTATGAGGCATGCGACTCCCAAAACCAGCACAATAATGATAAAGCTAGATAAGAATTTTAATGTTTATGTTACAGGAACAAGGAGACAGAGAGGCTACTTTGATTTCATTCAAGTGAAAAGAAAAGATCTTGGTGAAATCTTGCTATTGGCACATTCTGGTCAGTTTGCATGTATTAACTCTAAAATGCAAAAATTACATGTACTTTCTGCAGGATCGTCTATCTACTTTAGTGCCCGTATGAAGAATGGGATTCTTAAATCCAGCACTAGTATGCTTGTTAAAATTCTGCAAGTGCTTGCATGAAGCCATAGACAGGAGGGAGAGGTGGCAGGGGGGCGAAGAAACCACTTCTTTGTGTCCATTATTGAAAATCTTCCATGCTGTTCTTACACAAATAATTAACACATTCAAACATTGTGTTCCTCTAATTTTGCGGGTTTCCATTTGTTTTTCTCACTCAAAAAAATTCTTCAAAGTGTCTAAAAAAACTATCTGCAGCTATTAATCTTTCCTTTGGATTGGCGCATACAATAAATGTTACTATACACAAACATCTACTGGCATACAAAATTCAGATGCATACGAAGTTAGATGTTAACAGCTAAATTGTTCAAAATGTATTCATGCACCTTTATGCAGGTAGGGCTCTTCATCATTCTCATTCTCATTATAGAAAACCGTCAACAACAAAAGTTACCTAACTAATCCATGTATCATTCTCAACTGTAATGATGTTGTGTGAAAACAACATTAGATATTAAAAGTCACAAAAGAACCCCCAAAGGAACTCCACTAATGAAATATAGATGAAGAAAAAAATCAAAGCATTTGTACCTTGATGCCTTCCTTCCTCAGCTATTGCAGAGGAATTTATAGATACTAACTAGTGTTTAGAATCTATACTCATATAGAACTTGGAAATTAAGGTAAGATCATATAAAGGAGGTGAGAGTTTTGTACTTGGGTGGATGAAACCATATGAACCTCGTTGCCATTATCGACTGTCCATACTAAGCTGCTATTCGGCTCCAAGTAGAAATGTTCCTGACCACCGACCTGGACTTCCCCTTCCATGATTTTATCACACTGATCTGATTGAAAACACAGATCTACATCACCTTTCCTCAAACACTTTTCTGTATTAGGATGGAAACTGTTACAGTGAATGGCATCTTTCATAGATAAAATAGCTGGCAGTTCATCATACTCAATATGAACCCTTCTTGCAGCATTTTTTGCATTTTCATGTGTATCAGCAACAACTACTCCTATTACCTGAAGTGATAAGAACACAATTGAGACACTAGCAAATATACCAAAATTAATTTTGAGACTGGCATCCTTTTGAGTCCATAACTCAATTAACATATTTTTAAAAGGTGCAAATAACAGATGAATGATCACGAGTTTGTAATTTATGATAACAGGTATCTGGAGTTCTTTGCATATTCATAGCAAGACTTCCCAAGCTAGTTATGAGACCTCAATTAATAATCTTCTTCAATTTTTTCATCAGGTTTCTTGAACAAATACATCTGCATATTCTTCACCTGGACAGGTATCTTTGTTAAAAGGTTTTAATAGTTATCACCTGTTCATATTTTTCCAGCTAATAATGGTCTATCTTCACCTTTATTCAGTATTGCTGTGATTGTTCTAGTTATTTACAGCTAGTAAAATTCAGGGATTTGCATTGCTCAGTCTAACCAAGGTACAAAGGCTTGACTCTGCTTTGGGTATGTCTCCAAAAGCACTTAGTGACTTAGGCAAGAAGTGTCAGAGTTTATCGTGCATTAATGAAACTCTAACTGTGCAACAACTTGTAGATTTGTCAGTGACCATTCAGATATTTTAACAAGAGTCCAACTATTTGGTAAAACACAATTATGTCTCGCTGATTACCAAAACTTTAATCCATCTACAACAGAAAAAAGAAACTTCAAAACATAATATCTACCTGACCAACACAAGTGACAAATTCCGAGGCAAAAAGTTCCTCATCTGCAATGACAGGCCCAATATTATTGTTACCAGGAATATCTTTAGCAAAAAAGATTCCAGCAAACCCAGGTGAAGACTTGGCTCCAGAATCGTCAATAGACAGTATACGTGCATGAGGCTTTTTACTTAGCACCAAAGCAGCATACAAACTGTTGGGAGGCACTGGGGTATCATCAGTATATTCTGCCTCTCCTGAAACCTGTAAACAATTAAAGTATCACCTAAGACCTCAGAATATTCATTTCTTCAAAAATCCCATACTCAAGCATAAGAATCTAACCTAACTACTGCCAAAAATTTCTAATTAGTTCAAAACATCAAAATAGAGCAAATATAAGCAAGTATTGCCAAAAAGGAACTGCAGTGGATTCACATAATTCAAATGACTGAGGCAAAACTTTTAACAGCAAAGAAATGAACAACCAAACAAATCAAGAAGATTCTTTGTGCTTGCAGATAGAAAACATGACATTATGCATGAAACAATTAAACCAGTGTACACTGGTGTAGCAACCAAAACCCCATGCCCTAAAGGAAGCCTCTGCTTGTGTAGCATATGGCACTTCAGTAAAGACAACAGGTATCAGGGACGGATAGAGCTAGATAAACTATGTGAACCATCCCAACTAAACTTTACATGATCGCATGAGGTAATAAAACTAGCTAGACAATTGCTCTCTTTACAGGGTATGGCACAAAATGTTTAAGTCACAATTTGTCCATCCCCGTCAAGGCAATAGAGCATATCCCATATTTAGCTGGCTCTTTCTCTAACATGCATGCAGAAGAATAAATACAAAAGAGCTGTTAAAAATCATAGATACTGTTGTCGAGCATTTCCCTTCATATCAAACTTACACAAATTCAAAATTGTGTGGACAGTAAATTTTGTGATTTGTCATCTACAACTTTAACAAGTTCATTACTTCATAGAGGTTCATATGACACCAACAAGTTCATGGCAGTTGAAATCCATGTTAATAGAAAAACATATGTCACAATCTACAAGACAAAAGATTAAATGCTTTTAAAACAAAAGAAAGATTAAAGATTAACTAAAATCAGGAGTATGAAAAAGAAAGTTATGCTGTCATATCAAAAGCAGAGTACAGATAGTTATTCCATTTACCAAGTGTTAACACCAGTGATGAACGAAAGCTAAAGAGCAGACAGCAACAACAAAATTAGCTGTTCCATGTGTTCACATGGTCAAATTAGCTGAAACCTGTAAATTTGAAGCATCGAATTATATGCTGAAGTAAAGAAAGCCAAACAACATGAAAACCAACAAATGCTAGCATCTAATCGCAAACCAATAATAAGGCTAGCAAATTCTGTCAATGACCTAGTAATATATTACGCAACTTTGTCTTCTCACAAAGATATCGGACTTGACCATAGTTGCTGATACAATATATAGCTCTTGTTTGATGCATGATTCTTTTTTTTTATTTTTTGGTAAGTGAGAGGTCTTGAACCCAAGACCTCTTCCTTACAACCCCTCCCACCTTACCGCCCACCCCAACCATCCCCCCCTGATGCATGAAATTTTGCAACTGTCAATCAGGCAAGTAGTAAATGCAAGAAATTAACAATTACAACATCAACCATCCGATTTCTCCTCTACTCTTTCTTTTTGCTTTCCTTTTTTTTTATTTTTTTTGGTGCAGGTTGAGAAAATTCTTGCCTGAAGTTTCGATGAAAGATGGACTTCAGGAGACCCTACAGCAGTTCCATGTTTTGTTATGTCAAAGTCCTGACTTCCAGTTACAGATGTTCGATGAAATGGTTGTATGGCTGAGAGATGGGATGAAGGAATGCCTGAAGGACAGGATGTTTGTCCATCAACGTGGTGACATACCCACAAGAAAAATTTGAAGAAGAAACTAAGTGTTAAAGATTTTCTGAACTCAACCATTCCGCCAGGAGCATTTTCTTTCAACACAATGTCCTCCTGTAGAACTTCCAAAGCATCCTGCATTAGCTCCTTGCTCCAAGTATTTCCAATCAGAAATAGTTTTGTTTTATATGCAAAAAGGGGAACAGGAGCTACACCACCATAAACAATTGAAGCATCAGAAACTACCCACTTTGTATCCCTCTGTTCAAGAAGAACCCTCATTCCAGCATTAACAATTGCAATATCATCATCCCTCCGGTGAGCTTGCTTAAATTCCTTGACAAACTCATATTGCTTATTCCAAGGTAAAAACACTGAGTGCAGGATTTCACTACTAGCCATATCCACCTTGCGATAACCTAGGAAAAACTTTTCAGCCGGGCATGTTCTAATGTTCCCTTTGCCATCAACGATGCGGAACTTTGCTCCTGCAGCCATCCAAAGAGGATTCAAGTCTGATATTGGACTGGCAGTACAGATATTTCCACCAATAGATGCAGCATTCCTTATTTGTGTTCCGGCAAACCATTTGATCTGCTCAATGAGAGCTCTACATGATGAAGTCTCATAGGGAGGACGCTTGTCTGAAACAGTTTGCAGTACTTTCATGAGCTCTGAAAGTTTAACAGCAGCACCTATTTCCATACCTTCATCATTGAGACTCAACTGGTTAAGTTCAGGGATGTGTGCAATATATATCAAAGCCCGATATTCCATCCTTTTGAGCCTCATTTCAATACCTACCTCAGTGTTACCTACAACTAATTTTGCATCTGGATATCTTGCTTTTAGGTCTAATACATGCTGAAGCTTCAAAGGCCTATACCACTTCAGGCCATTTAGTCCAGTTAGACATAAATAAGTTAGTTTTCTCAATAAAAGCTCAGGGGGGAATATAAGCTCTTTGTTGGTGAATATCGTTCCATCAGTATCACTATAGGAGACTGGACTATAATCATCAACAGAGCACCTATCTGTTTTTAGCTTCTCATCTTCATTTCCTGGTTTCAACCCACAAGAACATGGCTTTCCAGTTGAAGGGCATATAAACTGACCACTATGGCCTTCCAAGGCTCCATTAACATATAAGCTGTCATTAGTCTTGGCAAACACTCGAAATGCATCAACAATGGGTCTATAACCTGTACATCGACAAAGATTTCCAGCAAGGCTTTCTTCAATCTGCTCTAGTGTTGGTGGTTCTTGAGACGACCGTAGCAATGCGTAAATGGACATAATGAAACCAGGAGTGCAAAATCCACACTGTGAGCCATGAGAACGTGCTAAGGATTCCTGCAAAATAATCAAAGAAGAAACAACACCAAATTCACAATCAAGTAAAGCATCCAAGGGTTTCTGACTTATAATTGACCTCCAAATAATCAATACCACGTCAAACCAGAAGGTGTTAATGGAAACCTACCACTCTCATATCTCAAATTACTGATCCTGTCACCTCTGGAATTACTGATCCATTTTTCCTTTTCTTTTTCTTTATGGTTGCACAAGTATACTTAAAAAAAGTTTGTCTCCATTATAGTTCAATAATTCTCTAGACAAGGAAAAAAAAAAATCACACGCATGACTGGTTGCAAATCATGCATGCATAAATTAGGTAAACAACCTGGATAGGATGTAGGCCACGCCTGCAATTCCCAACACCCTCCACTGTTATTACATGCATCCCTTCAACAGAATATAGAGGAGCCAGACACGCATTAATTGCTTGGTGCCTAGAAATTTAATGAGGATCAAAAACAATGATGTCAGATGATGTCAATCTATGAAACATTTGCATCAAATGAATTTAAATTATTAGCTAGTCCAACAAGAGAAATAAGATTAAATAACAAATAGAGCACCACACATCGCAACACACAAATCATGTAGAAAATAAATTCATAGTGGGAAAAGGCGGACAAAAAAGTTGAAGCAAAACCTTGTAAATAAGGTGTAACCCAAGAGTTCTAATGGAAAACGAATATAATGAATTTCATGTGATTTCATGCACAGGCAATGCCGTAGTCCTCTGTACTTATATTTTGCTTTTAGAAGTTAAACTGTTTTCACAGGTATGAAATGCATATTCAACCAAAAGAAATACAATTCTTGCAGCTCATCACACACAGCTATTTATTTTTTGGCTTATCACAAAAATTATAACATAATCCACATAAAAAAATCAAATGTTGGAAAAGAGCATAATCAATTCCTTGCTTGTAAGGTAAGTGTAATAGCCATTCACGGTTACAAAGAGAGAATATAACATTATGGAAAGATACAGTCGTATCACATTTAAGTCATGAATTTCTGCTTCTATCTAACAAGCCACACATCAGCAAAGGTAGAATTATGAGGAATAGAGTCTGTATACAACTACCACAGGATGATAGCATTTCTTCTGAATGAGACACTGACAGAACGTGAAAAGAATAAGTAATGTATTGGTCAATGACCAAACTCTGGGTTTTTATGCAAATTCATGAAAAACCTTAATCAGGAGCTAATCTTGCTTGAAACCTGAAATTCAATGAGATGGACTCAAAGAAGAAGACAATAGTTATTTAAACGTCAAAAGATAATGAATGAAATACATGCTAAACATGAATATGAATAGAAATCAGCTATATGATGGGATCCTTTGATTCAATAAAATCCTTCCTCCAGAGCATATGAAAGTTTTCTAGATGTAATTTAATTTCTTGAAGCTCTCCACAAATCAAGAATACAAGAGAACTATCTCTCAAGCTAATAGAGTTTTGATAACCTCGTGTTAGGCTGCATACCTAATTTTAGTTGCTCTAGAATCATATCACTCGCAAAGTATCTCACTCAACTCTTGCTCTCCTATTTACATTGTAGTGGAAATATGAGTAATCATTGGGTAAAGAGGAAGAAAATCCTATAATGTGAGAATAACCAGAATATATCGCAGACTGGTGGAGAATGCCAATCTATTTTGTACGGCCATGTTGTGGACTGCATTTACATCTGATATCAAATTGAAGTTCGACAAACGAGTGAGAAAAAAGTGTTTTTTTTTTGTTTTGTGGGGGGGGGGGGGGGCGCTGCTCTGATCCATGATCACAATATGTGGTTTTTTGGCAAATCCATGGAACTCGTTTTGTTGCAAACCTCAATTTCTATGAAATGAACCCAAAGAAGAAGAAAATAGTCACTTAAATGGCAAAAGACACCGAACCAAAATATAAGCTACACCCAAATAGTTATAAAGTCATTAAATCATTGTATTCCTAATTTAATGCCTTGCTTATCCTTATCTCCTAGTCAAAACTTATAGTAGAATTTCTTCTGGTGACAAGTTGGAAGTCCAAAAAGTGGAACATGAAATACATGATGTCCACTCAAGGAGGACTTGCACAAAATTGATGGAACCTAAGCATGAAATATTGATGATCAAATAGCACATTTTTTCCTCAGAGGGTGAAGGGGAAATCATTCATGCAACACCGTGCACCAAACCCCCAAAAGAGCAATATACCTTTCAAGACAATTTTTTTGCCAAAAACATTTTATGGGGTAAAGCACAAAGTCAAACTCTATTTGATGCTTAAAGCTTAAAATAACAATGCTAGTTGCTCATGCTTACACTGTAAAACAATAGCAGATTTTAAAATATGTCAGGTTGCTTTACAAACATCACATAGTACACTGCTAAGAATTTCAGAAATAAGGACACAACCAGTCAAGGACCACAGTCAATCACATCTAGTATACATTAATAGACACTCATGTAACACATGCATGGTAAACTTACTCATTACTGAATTTTGTGAACAAGGTTTAAACATTTATGTCTTACTATACATGAGGAGGAGGTTGTACGAAATGCATTATCCTTTTACATTTTAACAATCATAGAAAAGCTTACATGTTAACATTTCGATGGAAAAAATATATTTTGCATTACACAATCATCAATGAAAGTAACTAGCAGTATTTTATATGTAGCTACAGTTTTAGCACCTGACTTGGAAATGCCTTTGCCTACCATCATGCAGTCCACTTGAGCTTTTGTTGTTAGAGAGGAATTCATAGTCAGTACTACTTAATTATCTACAATTCCAAAATGGTAAAGTGTCTATAATTAATAGTTGAAATTAAAACTCTATTAAGAAAAATATTATCGCAAACTTGTGCCAGATTGTAATATGTAGCTGCTCACGAAATAGTTCAGATGAAAATCAAATATTTGTGCTTGAATTTTGACTTAGAAACTTAAGCTCAGTCATGTATCGAAGACGCATCTGGAGCCATCCTTTAGCGTTCATCACACATTCAAGGTGATCACAAAAAACAAGCAGAAACCTTTACATTACTTTTCTTTCCATATCTATCTCAATTTAGTACCTTAAGCGAACATCAAGCAATGAAAAGGAGAAAAACAAAGCAAGAAGAGTCTCTGGAACAATATCTACACTGTCAGCAAGTGCCTGGAGCAGGTATGTGGTCTTTTTGTGGGAGAGAGAGAGAGAGAGAGACTCACACACATTTCTTTTTGTTTTGATCAAAAAAAGAAACCATGACAGTGCATGCCCCACAACCACCTTCACCGCATCCTAGCTTGGTACCAGTCAAACCTATACCTAGATTACCATTCAGAAAGCAAGACAGATATAATAGTTAGTTATAAGAAACACCCAAAATGTTTAAGTACAGAGAAAATTTAAAGGAGATAGGGAGCTGGGAAGTCACATTGCATAAAGTCTAATAAAAACACAAAAAACCAAGCAACTTCAACCCTTGCACCCAAATCCATGTTATTGTAACTGTTTAGGAATGACCAGGTCCTATATCAAGAAATTAGAGTTTTTTTAATTACAGAAATGTTAGTATAAGTTCACGATCTGTGCATCTTAACAACCATAATGATGTCTAACAAAGAACACAAAACACCCTACCTCAGGTCTTTACCAAGTTATGAGCAGAAATACCTAAACAATGACAAAGAGAATCAAGCACGTGAAAGAATGATGGAGATAAATTTAAAAAAGCTAAATAACCTCAATGTGTCACATTTGTTAAATGTTCCTAAAATGAACTTCGTCCTCTATAAAATGTTTAAGAGTGTATAAAGAAATACAAGTAGTCAACATATCACTATATTGAGCTGACCAATATCCCAAGATCCAAAAACGTACTAATAGTCTAGTAAGGAAAGAATAATCAAATGTCCAGATACATGATAACGCATCTCGAATAGTAAGTATTCCTTGTCGATCTGAGACATTTATCATTCACAGATATGACTTGCTTTATTCCATTCCCAAGGTCTATGTATACTAGCAGAGAAGCACCCCTTTTTGGCAGGGAAAATTAGCATAAACGAGAAAGAAACTCTAAGACAAGAATACTTGCTCAGTGGTTGCCTCTCCATTAGTCAGTATATGATGTTATCTAAGCCAAAGAGAACTATAAACATTATCAACTTATTTCCATTTCCTTAATGTTCATCAGAACAGAACCCTTGGGTATATCCAGCAAGAAAATGGACATCTTCAAGCAACAAAATTACCACAGCAAAAAATAATTAAAATAACAAACACGATTGCTTAATACAACAGCCAACAATACATCTATCAACCTCTGGTGACAGCTAAACGATACAGGACTTCCTGTCATCCCAAACTGGCTAACTATATCTCATGTTACATACTCACCTTATTTAATTATCTTCGTCCTATTGTCATATCTAATCCACCTTTTTTTTTATAATTTTCTCCATTATGAACACATTTGGAATCAGAAGAAATTAGGATCTTGGACATTCATAATCCACAAAGAAACTAAAATTCAATCAGTAAGTATGAGCATAATTGAATGGCCATACTTAAACAATTTCAGAATTAAGCCACAGTATCAGACACACAAAACCATTGCTTCACCAGTGAATTCCTACTCAATCAGTCAACATAAGCAATTCTCGCAGCCATCTTATGTCAACTTGAAACTATACTTTTTGCTTGAGAAAACTTTCAAGAACTAAACTACAGTAGCAGACACACAAAACCATTGTTTCACCTGTGCCCAGCCATCTTATCGCCTACTTAAAAACTAATCTCCTTGCTTAAGAAACTTCCAGCAAGTCAAAATTTAAATTCTAAAGAATTTTTCAATTTGGGCATGGCCTCAAACCTTTTTCCCATAAGGGTTATTATCACTTTACCCCCTTAACGTTTGGTGCTACTATTAATTTCCCCCTTAACGTTATCTTTTAGTCACTTTACTCCTAAGACTAACGGTCAAACTTAACGGAGTTTGTTAATTAAAGTGAAAAGACATGTTGAACCCTTAAAATTATTATCACTTTACCCCATAAAATATAGTCTCATTATCAATTTACCCCATAGTGTTATTTTTTTAGACAATTTATCCTACCATTAAACCAACTTAGCAAGTTAAAAAATTTTAGAAGAAAATACCCTCCTCTTTGCATAATAAAAATAATAAAAAATTTAAAGTGACTCTTCTCCTTTTTAGTATCAAGAAAAAATGTCAAAGTATTAATTTTTTTCTTCTTAGCAATCTTATTAATATTGAAAAAAAATAGAAAGATGGAAGGGGGAGGGGGAGAGGGAGAGAGAGAGAGCTCAATTCTTTTTTTAAAAATTACAAATAAAAAAGAATTAAATACTTTTATTATTTTAAAATTATTTCACTTTTTTGTTTACCACCAAATTCCAATCCTAATCTCGACATCCTTAAAGTAATACGATAATGTTAGACTTTTCTTTATTTTTTTTTTTGCAAAATCTAATTTTTTGTCTCCTTCTTTCCTATCTCTTTTTCTTTTCCTAGTATTAATAAATTTGAAAAAAAGAAATTTGAGAAAATTCATTTATTTTTATGTTTTCAATCTCTTAAAGTGAAAAAAGGAAGAATAACCATTCCAACTTTTTTATTTTTAATTATATATAAAAAATGGTAAATATATTTAAAATTTTTTGATCATACTAGTTAGATTAACGGTGATGTAAAATGTCTAGAAAATAATGTTAGAAATTAAAGTGATTATATCACTATAATCTAAACGAATAAAGTGATAATAACAATGTAGTAATGCTATAAAATAAAAGGGAATTGTTGTCCAAAATTTCTTAACATGTTGAGTTGGATTACTTATGAGGATAAAGTGATTAAAAGATAACGTTAGGGGGTAAACTGATAGTAGTGATATAGTTTAAAGGGATAAAGTGATAATAACCCTTCCCATAATTACCATTATCTTACCCATGATTCAAATTACTCATCATAATCCCCTATGAATGATGGAACACAATAGCAGACAATACATATTTATTGTTGATAGAATTTAAACTTATGAGCAATTTAAACGGAAAAATAAACCAAAGAAAAAATCAACAACAACAACAACGAATCGAACAAGGAAGATCTCCCATAAATTAGCCTTCCAAATTACCTCTGAGATACTCAAGAAGAGTCAAATGAGCCAATCCATCAGGCAAAACTCGACGGACACCATTAACATATAAGATTGCTTCCTTTGACTCCTCTACTTCCGTCCTCACCATTTCAGTGTCCTCCAAAGACCCCATTTAGTCTCCGTGCTCAAGACTCTTTTGAGTACGATCAAATTGGAAATTTTCTGCCGCTATATCTGTACTGTACTGTATCGGTCGACACAATCAGCCAGATGAGAAATTCTACAAGTCGAAGACGACGCAGACGGAGATGCCCGGACAAGAAGAAAAAAAATAGTTATTTTATTTTGGATCCAGAACTCTTTTGCAGTTCCAATTTAACCTCAGAATTATTTTAAAACAGAATTGTTCGAAGGAAAATGTTATTTGCACTTTTACTATTTATTTTATTATATATTCTAATAAACGAAAACTACACATTTTTCTTTCTAAATTTTTGAATTGGGTCATGGGATGGGTAATCATTTGACCTCTTCACATTTAATTGTGGTTAGGCCATGGTTTAATTTTAGGCTAAAACATGGCTAGAATTAGAGATTTTGGTTTAAATAAATATGTTTTGTTAGGGTCGTAAAATTAGTATTTTAAATGTCAAGCGTGTAAAATTTCTTTTGGTAAAATATGAGGAATGTTTGTGTCATTTTTCATTCTTTTATTACAACAAAGTCCTTCAGGTATTCTCACGATTGCTTTGCTTCCTTATTTTCATGATTACTGATTAACCAACAAAGGTAAGCAATTCTTATCTAGGATGTAGGAACTTTGTGACACATTATATTTATTTCTTACATAGGTACGTAAATGTCCGATTTGGCTAATTTTAGATCCTAATTTTTGAGTAAAAATAAATTATGGTACTTGTACATTTTCTTTCAAGAATATTTAAGTGATTTGTACAATAGAATTTTTATACATCATTTGGGAGATGACTTCTTGAAATTAAAATAAGAGTAATGTAACTATTACTTAATTAGTTATAAAAAAAAAGTTAGAAAAAGTTCTAAGAATTAATTACTAATGGGAACGAATATTAGTAACATAGTGAGTATCTATATCCATGTGTATTGCAGGAGAGGTTTTAATGAAGGTCTCTTCGATGGCTTCTAAATCTCCCATACTTTTTTTTCTAGATTTTTCATTTACTTTAATATATAAATTCAATTAAAAAGTTTGAAATAGTATGATTTACAACTAACTAGTATTGCAACCCGTGCTATGCACGGATTTACGTTTAATATAATTATAATAGTAAATGAATTATTTATATTAGTTACATGAAAAAAGGTTAAAAAAATTAAAAGAGTGCTATTTTAGTATCTAATTTATATTGTATTTATGTACTTTATTTAAAACCTTAACGTATATTAAAAAATATGAATAAAGGTCAAAAATATCTAAAGAAATATTGAAAGTACAGCAACCACAAATTGTTACCCCTCCCTTCCATGTTCTCATTTTCTGCGCCACTTCTTGTTTACATTCCTCTACTCTTCATTATTCTCTTTCTTACCTTGCTAATCCAAACTTCCCACATCCCTCCAGGCTGCAACTCTTCTCTCTCACACAAATTCTATCTTTTCTTCACCCTACCCTACTTTTATCAAATTATGCGATCTCTTATCCAATTTTACAACTTATTTACCTTCTGTCCTGTTACTCTCCATATATAGTTGTAAATAATGACCAAATTTTCAATTTGTTCTTTAACAAATGAGTATGGGTATACAATTTTATTGACTTCAAATGGGTAATCCAATTAAAATTCATTAATAAGTGGCTATTAAATAGATAGATTGAGACTACCTATTTAGACTTAATTAAATTAGATGTAGATTCAAATTCATTAGTAAGTAAATTTAAATAACTACAAATTCAATAATTATATTCTACCTTTTGCAAAGGCATATTTAACATTATTTTCTTATTCTTTATTTTTTTAAATTTTTGTTAAATTTTATCCTATTTTCTCCCTCCCTTCCATTAAAGTTTTAATTAACTCATTAAGTGTTAATTAATTTCTTGCATTCACACCTAAATTATTTTGAGATTCTTAAATAGCGACAAAATTGAAACTCCTTTTGATCACCACTATTGGTTCTTTTGTGTAACTTTTTTTTTATGTTTTAGGTAAAAAATTATTCATTAATGCAATGTGTTCTTATTTTTTTTTATTACAATGATATCTTATTTTGTTATTCAAAGCATATCGGACGAAAAAAAATAAAATTTTGTAGTGGATTGTAAATGGATAAGATAACCAAAATCATGTAAAACTAATATCTATTTGATCCACATAAATAACCCATTTTGATAATTTCATCAATTTACAACTACAGCTTCCTTGACTTTACTCTCCCCAATCCTATACTCCTATCTTTATGCTCCTTTTACTATTTAGGATTTAATATCTTCTTTTACCCTTTCCAACCCTATAATCCAGTCTTTTTGTTCCTTTTATTATTTAGGATTCATTATCTCACTTTTCAAGTGTTTTTTTTTTTTCAAATAAAGAGTTAGAATTATAGTCATCAAGGAAAAGTAATTGGGTGTAACTTTGGTGAAATACTACTATTTTTTGTGATAATCACCCAGGATAATTGTTTTATCAAATATTTGTTTTAAAATTTTTGATAAACATTCCAAAAAAATAACCATTTAAATGCCCCTTTTATTAATTTAAAATTCATATAAAAATTTTGTTTTATGTGCACTTTCTGATGTACGCGTTATATGCAAATTATCCAAATGAAAGTCCGAGCATGTCAAAAATTATTTAGATGACATTGTATGTCAAAATGTTTATTTCATTAGTTGGAATAATCGTCTAATAGGATAAGTTTAAGGCTAAAAAAATTTAATTTAGTTGCAATAGATAAAATGGTTGAAGAATGGTTATAATTGGATATGTTATTTGAAATATTTGACAAATCTATTTATATACCTGGAAGAAAAGTGCTAAAAATGTTACTATATAAATGATTAAAAAATGGGACTAATCAGATTATTCCTTAGATTTGACAAATCAATATTTATTAATCAAGGAATAAAATGGGCTAAAGTGATAAAATTGTAATGGGGTGAATTAATATGGGACTAGTCAAATTATCCAAATTTATTTTCTTTACTTATGAAAGGAAAAGTGGTCAAAATCTAAAAACAAACTATAAATGATTTATTAAGCACTCATTTGAAGTGGGAAAGAAAGTTTTAAATTTTAAATTTGAATTGTCATAGGAGTAGTTGTAAATAACACTATTTCAAACTTTTTAATTGAATTTATGTATTAAAATAAATGAAAAATCTAGAAAAAAGTAGGGGAGATTTGGAAGCCATCCATGAGGCCTCCACTAAAACCTCCCCTGCAATACATATAGATCCGATGACAATTCAAATTTAAAATTTAAAACTTTCTTTCCTACTTAAAATGATTGCTTAATAAATCATTTATAGTTTGTTTTCAAACTTTAACCCCTTTTTCCTTCCATAAGTAAAGAAAATAATTTTGGATAATTTGATTAGTTTCATGTTAAAATCATTCACCCCTTTGCAACTTTATCACTTTGGCCCAATTTATTCCATGATTAATAAGATTGATTTGTCAAATCTGAGGAATAATGTGATTAGTCTCATTTTTTAATCATTTATATAATAATATTTTTAGCACTGTTCTTCCAGATATATATATAGATTTGTCAAACATTTAGATAACATACCCAATTATAGCCATTCTTTAACCATTTTACCTTCTGCAACTAAATTAATTTTTTTAGCTTTAAACTTATCCTATTAGATAATGATTCCAACCAATGAAATAAGCATTCTGACATACAACGTTACCTAGATAATTTTTTACATGCGCAAATTTTCATTTGGATAATTTCACATATAACGCGTACATCAGAAAGTGCACATAAAACAAAATTTTGATATGAATTATAAATTAATAAAAGGGGCATTTAGATGGTTGTTTTTTGGAGTGTTTATCAAAAATTTTAAAACAAATATTTGTTTAAACGATTATCTTGGGTGATCATCACAAAAAATAGTAGTATTTCACCAAAGTTATGCCCAATTATTTTCCTTCATGACTATAATTCTAACTCTTTGTTTGAAAAAAAAATTGAAAAATGAGATAATGAATCCTAAATGGTAAAAGGAATAGAAAGATTGAAGTATAGGGCCGGAAAGGGTAAACATAAGGTAATGAATCCTAAATAGTAAAAGGAGTATAAAGGTAGGAGTATAGGATTGGGGAGGGTAAGAAGCTACAGTTGTGGGTTGGGATGAAACTATCAAAATGTATGATTTATATGGGTTAAATGGATATAATTTTACGTGATTTTGGTTATCTTACCCATTTACAATCCATTGTAAAATTTTATTTATTTTTTCTCCCATATTCTTTGAGCAACAAAATAATACATCATTGTAATCAACAAAAATAAGAACACATTGCATTAATAAATAAATTTTTATCTAAAAAATTACATAGAAAAACCCATAGTGGTGATCATAAGGAGTTTTAATTTTGTCACTCTATAAGAATCTCAAAATAATTTAAGTGTGAATGCAAAAAATCAATTTATACTTAATCAGTTAATTAAAACTTTGAAAGAAGGGAGGGAGGAGGAAATACGTAACGGATCTTCTGTCCCACACCCTGTGCCATTCTCTGTCCCATTTTTTATTATATTGTCATTTCTCCTACATAAACACCATGTTTTTGTTTTGTTTTGTTTCCTTAAGATCCAATAACTATTAACTGAATAATATACAAAATTTAACAAACTCAAAAAATCAAAATGCATAAAAAAATTAGATTTTTTATGAATTTTCTGTTGTATTTTTTAATTTTCTATTATATATTACTTTTTTTGAAATTGTTGTATTTATTCTTTATTCAGTTAATAATTATTGGATCTTAAAAAAACAAAAAAAAAAACTAAAACATGGTGTTTATGTAGGAGGAATAGCAATATAATAAAAAATGGGACAGAGAATGGCATAGGGTATGGGACAGAAGATCCGTTGCGAAAGAAATAGGATAAAATTTAACAAAAATTAAAAGAATAGGAAAAGAACATTAAGTATCCTTTGCAAAAAGTAGAATATAATTATTGAATTTGTTACTAATGAATTTGAATCTAAGTCTAATTTAATTAGGTCCAAATAGGTAGTCACAATCTATCCATTTAATAGCTACTAATTAATGAGTTTAATTGGATTGCCCATTTAAAGTTAATAAAATTGCATACCCATACTTATTTGTTGAAGAGAAAGTTGAAAAATTGGTTATATTTACAACTATATATGGAGAGTAACAGGATATAAGGTAAATAGGGTGCAAAATTCGGTAAGAGATTACATAATTTGATAGAAGCAAGGTAGAGTGAAAAAAAATGTAAAGTTTGTAGGAGAAAAAAGAGTTGAAGGGATATGAAAAGTTTGGGTTAAAAAGGTGAGGATGAGGGTAATGAAAAGTAGGGAAAAGTTAATGAGAAGTGGCACAAAAAAATGAGAACATGGTAGGGAGGGATAACATTTTTGGAAGAAATTATAATCGAAGGAGGAATTTAAAAAGAGTAAGAAATGTACGTAATTGTTTGTATAATTTAGGGCACATGAAAGTATAGTTAAAAAAAAATGAGATTTTGTAGCAATAGTTCAATATATGATAAAAACTTCCTCTTTATTTATAAACTACCACATTGATGGAAGTTAATTCCTAAAAAAAAAAGTAGAAATCTATATCATAAATTGAGCGACACAAGGGTTCAATTAAATATAACTGAATATTTAACTTGATAAGTAAATGAAATACTTACAAATATTTTGCCTTCGATTTGATAATCTTCTATGAAGGTGAGAACATTCTTCAAACCAATCAACTCCAAGTCCGAATACTAGTATTGGGGGTTTAATTAATTTTGTTGAATTTTGTGGAGTTTGTACTATAAGTGAGAATGCACGATTTTTGCATAAATTAATGTGTTGGTCGAGCAATGTACCACTATATTCCTAACAATTAAGAGCATACGGAATTTAGAATTATCATTTGTTTTACAAAGTTTGTAAATAATATTTTATAAAAATATATATGTATAAATAATTTATACTTTCCCTTTTAAATCTCTACAATAAGAAGCATCATAATGAAATATGAATCGTGTATGCCTGTTGTAGACACCAAATTTTTTAAGGTATTTTGCTTACTATTATTTTTATTTTTGATTAATTTAATTTACTTTTAGTCTTTTATTTTTAAGTCATTTTTATCATTTAATTAAACTTTAATCATTTAATCATTTAACTTTTATTTTTGTTTGTTTCGATTCTAGGTTTTTGGAAAAGAAAAGGGAAAAGAAAAAGAAAAAGGGAAAAGAAGAAAAAGTCAATCAAGGGGACAAGAATAAGACACATAAGCCTATTAGGAGGAGAAAATCTTGGCCTTTCATCTTAGGTTTAGTCTCTTTGGGGTGCCTTTAAAATGAAAACAGCCATAAGATAGAAAAAGGGGGTCGGATGAGGGAAGAGCAGAAAAAGAAAAGAAACTGAAAAAAAGAGAAAAGAAACAGAGGAAGCCGAGAGAGGTTTCAGCAAAAAATAAAACCAAAGAAAGACTGGGAATTTGAGGGAGACGACGGGGAGAAGGAAACAAACGGAAAACAGAGGAGGAGGGAAGGATCTAATTTTTTTTAGGAGAGCAATAGAGGGAGCTTCGGTGAGAGAAAAAGCCAAGGAAAACAGAGAGGGCCGCAACTGCAGTCAAAAACAGGGGAAAAGGGAAAACCGAGCAACAAGAAAAGGAAAAGGGGCGGCAGACGGCCACTCCCTTTCCAATAGCTCTTGAACAGACCATTGCCACCACCAGTCTTCATCCACCACCGCTGCTCGCCGCCATCTCGCCGGAATTCACCATCGTCGCCTGCGGATGCTCACCGAACGAAAGCACTGTAAGTTTCATTTCTCTCAAAAAATTTTCAGTTCTTGTCTAGCTTTTGAAATGGAACTGCCATGGCTTCCTCTAGTGTAATCTTTCTGCTAATTGGCCTCAATTCTGGAATATGCATGCTGTATATGTTGATTGAGCTGAATGTCTTGGTTTCTGATCATTTTTGGGGCTGGTTATTACTTTAATTTGAGCAAGAATCTGGTAAAATTTTTATGCCCATTTGCTGTTTGGCAAAATGCCTGATTGAAAACTTTAGTTGAAGGGGTGATTTGTCTGCATATTTGCGCATGAAGAAACTGGCCTAGTCGGCCAGTTCACTTCCTCGCATTCGAGAATTTTTGATGTGTCTGTTCCTTATGCTTTCGGTCGAGTGAATTCGAATTGATGTTATGAGAGGGAGTGTTGTGAGTTTCATTGTTTGTTGGAATGGTCAAAATCGAAACCAAATTTCTGGTATTGCTAATCGAAAAAAAGCTGAAAAATATTAATTTATATGGTATATAATATTTATATAAATATATAAAAATATATTTTAAATAAAATAAAATATTTATAATATGTTTAAATAAATATATAAATATATAATATATATAATAAATTTTTGAGGGTGAGGGACTCAAAAATTCAAAATTTTTTTTTGAGGTTACCGGCGGCACCGGAATAAGTGACCGGCGCCGAGAGAGGTGGTGGAGGCGGTGTCTGGTGTGGTGGGTTGGGTGAGGGAGGAAGAAAAGTTTTTAAGAAATTTTTTGTGTATAGATTTTTGAAATGTGTAGGTAAAAAACTTTGAAAAGTTTTTTGGGGTTCCTGTAGCAAAAGTTGTTAAAAAACTAGTAGCTAAAAAACTTGGTAAAAGACTAGGGTGCCAAACAGGCCCGATATTAGCTCGTTGGAGAAGATGATCACTTGACCAAAATTGTGATTTCAGTCCCTCCATTTTCTTTTTGTTTTGTGATTTGGTCTTGGATTTTTTCTGAGCTTCATAATTTGCCCCCAACACCTTCATAAGTACTTCAATTAGGCCCCTGCCTGCGTTGCATTTTAACCTCTCAAGTCTTCCCCTTGTTCACCGTGGCCTCAAAATTTGGAAAAATTAGATCCATTTTGCCTTTCTTGAGCTTAATCCTATGTTTGTCTACTTTATGTGATTTTTTTGAAAATTTAATTCTGGGATTTAGATCATAGTTGTGGCTTAATAATCTTAGTTGATTTACCAATCTTGTTGGGTTTAGTTTTGGTTTAGGATGGGTAATAACTTTTGCTTGGATTTGTAAAAGTGGTTTAGTTTATTTTTGTTGGGTTTCTGACTTGGGCTTAGGAAGATAGAGCCCAACACTTTTGCTTGGGTTTTATTTGGGGTTTTAAAATTGAGTTTAATTGGCAAAAACAATTAGGCTAGCCCATCAATTTTGCTTGGGTTTCGATTGGGCCAAATGACTTATGGCCCAACAAATAAAAGAAAGGGCCCAATGGCCTGTTAAGTCAAGAAGCCTGATGATGAAATTTCATTCCAGTCCCCTGACTTTCGGATATTTTCACTAAGGCCTTAAAAACTTTTAACTTCTTCCAATTGGGTCCCTAATTTAATTGTAAATAGGCCCCTAAACTTTATTTTTCTTTAATTTTGGCCCTAAAATTTTATCAATCTTTGCAATCAGGTCCTTTCTTCTCTTGACTTCTTGAATGTAGGTTGTTTATATGATTTAATTGACCCAATTTCATGATTCATTTTTATCTTTGTGATTGTTTGGTTAATTAAAGTGATGTCTTGACCTTTTCTTTGTATTTTGGAGGGTAAATAAGTGACTTTACTTCATTAGAGCCCCAACTCAAGGGAGGTACACTCTATCCTTTATTTTTGACTTTATTTGACCTTATGTGCCTTATGTGACTTTATGTGCTCAATTGCATGCCATCTGAATGCTTTCATTTTAATTTATTTATTCGCTTTATTTGTTTTAATTTAGTATTTTTATTTTATTTTAGTTCAATTTTTGATCATTTGAAAGGCACTTGAATGCCACAATTGTAATAGTTAGGCTATTATATCATTTCATTTAATTCCTTCCCTCTTAGATTGTAGTAGGCTTCCCCCCCGAATGTAATAGTTAGGGCTTTATTTGTTTTGCTTGTCTTATGTGTGTTGCATGCCTATGTGCTATGTGTTACCGCTTTCTTAGGACGTGCATCTAGATATCATGCCTATGTGTTATATGTGTTATATGATTTATGTGCTTATTTGTTTTATTATGCTTTATCTGATTTTCTTAGACCGTAATAAATGCATGTTATCACACTAGTCCAATGCTAGCTGTGATTCCTTTCCCGTCACCACACTAGTTCAACGCTAGTTGTGGTTCCTTGTTCTGATTTCCCACTAGTCCAATGCTAGTGAGGATTCATAGACATGGGCTAGTCCAATGTTAGACCCTTAGGGACCTTTCTCGTTAGATCATGTTTGTATGATTACACTTCATGCATATTTTTCTCAATTTTAGGATCTTTTTCACATAATATTTCCTCTAATAAAATATCCCTTACCCCTATGTATACATAACATTTAGATTTGCATCTCATTTAGGAAATTAGGGGGTAGATTAGTGCATTTTGCCTGATTAGACTAGGGATAACCCCTTGAATATGGGATATGGACGAGTTTGGCTTTTCTAGTCTTAGCACGCTCGTATTCCCTCTATCAAAGGGAAAATTGGGTCACGAGTATTAGTTTTCCCCGTACCCGATATGATGCATTCCTTTAAGACATGTATATTTCTATAATTATTTTTATTCTTTTCCTTTTCTTTGAGTCTCATATTTGTGCATCATTCGTGACCTCTCCAAAAAGTCATTATTGGGCGTCACAACTAATGTGATTGGCACCACTCAAGCTTTGAAGAAGAAATTTTACCCCCGATGCCCCCTAGGTCTAGATTTGCATTCATATAGTACATCCAAATGTAATAAATCTTTTGGTTAAAAACAAGAAAATCTTTGACTAAATCGCGCAACTAGCCTTGGCTAGGTCGAAGGGGTGCTTTGGATTTTTATCCTTGCCTTCCCCTTCGTCAAATGTGACTCCCGAACCTTTTTCGTTGGTTTACGTAGACTAGGAGTCGTTTAAAAGGGATTTTTCTTACTTCATTTTTCTTTAAAAATTCATTTTAGGTGACTTGGTACACCTTAACTCTATACCAAGTGGCGACTCCGATTTTTATTCAAAAACCCTTTTTAAACTATATTTTGGGTCAAATCGTCGCATTTTCAAGTCCCATTTAGACCCGTACTTTGTATTCATTTTTTTTCAAATAAAAAATTCACTATTTATTCATTTTATTTTTCAAAAAATGGGGCGCGACAGCTGTCTTGGAGTGCAAGGTACAGGTTACCACTGGAATCTCTAACTTGTATGTTAACATTGTATTTTTTAAGAAGAAATTGTGATATACATTAAAAAATGCAATTAAAATTAAAGATATATAAAAATAATTACCTAACAATAGTGTCGACTACGTCATTACAATGGATACACACCATTTTTGAAGAATGAAATTGACATGGTTGTCCACAATTTTTACATAACTTATGGAACATATTGTCTATATTAATGCTTTGAATTTAAGCAAGTATCAGAAAATATTTAACTTAAAACAATTCAAAAAATGTATAGATTACAATTATTAATTCAAAATAATATGTAGATAATTGTTCATTAATTAATTAATTGAGAGAATTTTTAGCATAGGTGTGACTACAAATGTTTCCTCCTTTGTAATCTGACGAGTTTGAAATTTAGGCGCTGTCGAAATATTTGTAGGTGGGCATGGTTCATGGTGAAATTAAGTTGAGAGCTAAGATTGATACTAGAAAGAAATTGAAAGAGATTGATACCAAAAAGAAGTTGAAAGAGATGGTAAATTACGATTTTTTGTAAAATTATGTGGTTATCTCGTATTAATGGGGTTGGAGGAGTTTTAAGTGGAATTGCTAATTGGAGGAGTATTAATTGAAGTGGGAAGGTGTGTGAAGGGAGAAGTGTTAGTTGGAGTAAAATTCTTATTTGATGGAAATGTGATAGTGTGTTTCAAACGTGGACATAATGTATTTTAGGAAATAAATTAAATGTAAAATACA